>NW_013525805.1:3299707-3318991 GCF_000836215.1 Papilio polytes
ATATAAGGTGCCAAACGAGCGGCCACTTGAATCCACCAAAATGGAAAGCGACCGCTGCCCATAAACATCCGCAAATGCAGATGCGTTCCCTACCCTTCATTGACAGAGAAGGAGACGCACATAAAAAGGACACTTTCCTTTCCTATGTGTCTCCTCCACCGAGAAATTCACTTTTCCTTTCCAACCTTTCCTCTTAAGAACAGGGTGGAAAGGAAAAGGGACTAAAATTGGGCCTCCGGCACCACACTCATCAGACGAAACGCGGAATTGCTTCCACGCTTGTTTTCTGTGTGGATGTGATATTACACCGGGCGAGCCGTGCGAAGACGTTAAAGCGGGCTCTACCACTGTAAAATATAGTATAAGCAAAATTTGGATATTTTTTATAACTAAAATCGATAGGCATTTGTTAAAACTTAACACCAAAGTGTATTAAGTCACTGATCTCATCAAACGGGTAGGCTATACGTAGTACGGGTAGCCGTGGTATTTTGTGCTAATTTGATTTTCATTTTGGCGCTGACGGTTGCGGTTGGTAGGTGATTCAATCTAATAATAGAGATGGAATTGTCAATAACGTCGACAGTCGTGTTTGAGAACGAAATAAGAGCGGTCATTTCTAAACAACCTTCCAAATTTTATAAAGAGGAAAGATTTGTATTTTTGTGTGTGTTGAAATAACTAACAAAACAATGGGCCTATTTTAAAAATTCTTTCCCCGTTAAAAAGGTTATTCTGTGAGTAATATAGGCTATAATAACAGCTAGTCTATAATAAAGACACATATTTTTATTTCAGGCGCCAATAGCCTAAATGTTTGGGGTACAGACTACCGATTTAGAGATCGTGGGTCTTAGTCTCTATAATAAATTAACAAAACTAATGAAACCTTTACTAAATAAAATATAGGTAAATGCATATATTCTTGAAAAACATAACCCTCAGCAGGAATATAAACTTCGATATCTTCAGTTCTTTTTGAAGAAAACGTGCCTTCGATTTATGACGCCAAGTTGAGTGCCAATACTGGTAAGGGTCGCTTCACACAAATATCAACTAGATATATTATTTTCTTTATACTTTATACACTTACGGATTACGTTACCAGTTACGAATGAGCGGAGACTTTGTACCTCTTTTTGAGGTTGTTGCAAGAAACAAGTGAATGTAAAAGACACTTGATACGATCATAAAAATTGACGATAATTCGGTCAATTTTCGACCAATTGGCTACTAATATTTAAATTTAAAATGTTAGATGGACAATCTATCTATCCTATTATTATAAAGCGTAAACACACACTTCTTTGTTGCCTAAGATGTCAGCTATTACACCATATTTCCGAATAACTCTTTTTTTAATAAATAGCCTTACACTTACGTCACGCTTTAGGGTATATATTTCACGCTGTTAAACTTAGGGGTAAATATTTTGAATAAAAACCCTAATGTGGGAAAGAGACCATAAGTTGTTGCCAACATCAAGGAAGCAAGGTTGCCATGGTTTGACATCATGACATCTCATTTTGACATTTGCAATTCATAATTTGACAAATGTGAACAATAAAATATTTTTTTTATAATATCATGCGGATAAAGTCGCATGGGAACAGCTAATAATAAAGCACATAATAAATTTCAACTGACAGTAAAGTCTTTACCTAACACATCATTTTAATATTACAAATGCGAAAGTTTAGATAGATGAATGTTAGAGTTTGTAGCCTAAACAACTGAATGGATTTCAATGAAATTTGGTGTAAATGTAGAAGATACTCTGAAAAAATACGTAGGCTACTAACTTTTGTTTTTTTTTAATTGTTTATTCTACGCGGACGGAGTCCCGAGCGTAAGCTAGTTAGTATATAAATGGTCTTTGAAAGTTGCCTTAGTAATGATTGATTTGATATTAAAAAGTGCGTCATTTGATTTTTTCAACATGTCCATGTCAAATTATTGACGTCAAATAAAACACGATCAAAGTGAACCACCAAACTATACGTGTGGCTTACCACAGCTCCGAATTCATAAAATAACACACTTAATTCAAACATCGAATTTCAAATACGTTTTGAAATATACCACAGAACAAACTTTGTTCGAAACACCTAACAGGAGTCGAGAATAACTAATTACATTCAGTTTCTGGTAACTTTCAAGCTTATACGTTTTGATTTTATTTATTTATCTTTTGCGTTAATTGTCTTACGTTTTACGGGTGACATAACCATGAAGATCTCCTTTCCACTTTAGATGACAAAAAAAGTAAGTTGCCTATGCGTTCTTGCTGACTATCTTCTACATCAATGCCAAATTTCAATGAGATCCGTACAGCAGTTAAGGTTACAAACTACAAACTCTAACAAACATCCATCCATCTAAACTTTCACATTTATAATATTAGTAAGAAGTAAGATGTGAGTATTTGTCTATGTAAACCATAAAAAGGCTACCTAATATCGAGGTTTGAATTTAATTTATTAACTCACTAGCTGTTGCTCAAGACTTCGTCCCCGTGAAATTAAGAATAATTAAAAGATATAGCCTATGTTACTCATAGATAAATTACCTTTCTATTGGTAAAAGAATTTTTTTAAATCGGCCCATTAGTTATTGATTTATTTCAATACATACAAAAATACAAATCTTTCCTCTTTATTTTTCTCATTATTTCACAACATATTATTTCAAATGACATTAACTTCGTAGGTTTAAAGTAAATTTGAATGTAACGTGAATAAAATGTGCTTGCCGTAGTAAATGACACATTAATCTTTTCGAAACAAAGAAACGGTGACAAGAATGGCTTCGCTCCTGAAAGCATTAATTAATTATTAAACAGAAACCTAAACGGGAATTATAGCGGTACCTAGAGTTGAAATAAATAAAGTGAAATGGTAGGAAACGGTAACTTAGCAAGACATGACAAAATTCTTACCCTTATGTTCCCATTCTTTTTCTTGGATTCAACAGATCAGAGAAAAAGAAAAGTATCTTGTAGTATCCTCCCCTATATTACATAGCATTCTAAGATCAGTTTCCATTGGATACACGCGGACGCCCGCAATTTTTTTTTTTAGGACAAAAGGTGGCAAACGAGCAAGCGGTCACCTGAATCCACCAAAATGGCGAAGCGACGGCTGCCCATAGACATCCGCAATTGCAGATGCTTTGCCTACCCTTATCCGACAG
Source organism: Papilio polytes (assembly GCF_000836215.1). Lineage (NCBI taxonomy): Eukaryota > Metazoa > Arthropoda > Insecta > Lepidoptera > Papilionidae > Papilio > Papilio polytes. The sequence goes on from NW_013525805.1 coordinate 3,302,900, forward strand.
AGGAGGAGATGCACATAAAGAGGATATTTCCCCTTCCTATGTATCTCCTCGTCTGTCAAATCCACTTACCATTCCCATCCTCTCCTTATAAGAAAAGGGTGGTAAAGAGGAAGGGACTTAAATTAGGCCTCCGACCTTCTTCGACAGCTAAGAATTAAATAAATAGCCTATAATATTCCCGCATACAGCTACCTTCCGGACAAAGTCGTCAACGTTCAGCCGTTCCGGAAATTACCCGGAACAAACGGACCCTCACATACAGACAAAAAATGTTAACCATTTATTTTTTCTTAATAGCAACGCAAGTAATCTTGGTCATGGAATATCTTGTTCACAATCTTACTAATATTATAAACGCGAAAGTTTTGATGGATGGATGTTTGTCAGATTTTATAACCTAAATGGCCAAAGACGTAGAACCTGGAATAACTTATAGGCGACATTTCGGTTACCACGCAGACGGAGTCGCGGGCGAAAGCTATTGTTATATGTATAGATTTGTCTTGTTTTGTGTTAAATCACATCACGTTGCACTCAAGAAGATTATTCACGTTTAACACAAAGCAACTGAGGTACACCAGACACGTACGGGATTTTCATGTTTAATTCTAGATAATTTCACATGAAGGTAGCTTAGTACTGTTGTACGAAAGCGCAGTATTGCTATTGACAGAGAATAGTACAGTTTGGACAGTACGTTTATTAATAGCAATACTGCAGTAAACTTTAACAGTGGTAGAGCCCGCTTTAACATCTTCGCACGATAACGATAACGTAACGCACAATAACGTAATACCACGACCACACAGAAAACAGGCGTGAAGTGGAAGCAATTCCGCGTTTCGTCTGATTTTAGTCCCTTTCCCGTCCCACCTTTTTCTTATAAGTAAAGGATCAGAAGGGATAGTAGATTTAACGTTGAAGGAGACGTATAGAAGGAAAATTATCCTCTTTATGTGCGTCTTCTCCTCCGTCGATTAAGGATAGGCAACGCATCTGCAATTGCGTATGTCTATGGGCAGCGGTCGCTTCCGCTTGCTCATTTGCCACCTTTTTGTAAAAAAAAAGTACTACTGCTCTGCTTTACTGTGCTATATTCGTGTGAAACTGGCATAACGGGCAGACTACGGTTAATGAACAGCCGTTCCAATGCAGACGTGCGAATGCAAACACCAAAAGCATTTGAGGCGTCCAAAGAGATTTCACTGATAGTAAACTTCACTGTCTATTCTAAAACAAATATAGAATATTTTATAAGTCTCTAGTACTGGGTTGCTGAAGTTCCCATTTATTTTATCGTTACCTATTTATTAGTCTTTGGTTGACCGAAGTTTCGATAGAGTTACAGTGTGTCTAAATACGTTAGATTAGTTTGACAATTCATTTGAAATTTAATAGGGACGAGTTGTGTAAAATCAGTCATTAATCTTATCGATTTTCGATTTTTATTCTTATAGAAGTTGGAATCTATAGATTCATGGTTATAACATATGAATAAAAAAAAACACTGTTTTCTCAAATTAATAATGACCATAACAATTAATGAGAGAAAATAAATGTTTATTACTACTACAGCCGTACGTAATAACTATTTCCGTCATCGTTAAATTCTCTACACTAATCAATACTAGAATTGTCCTCTAAATTAGTTAATAACAAAAAAAATAATTCTAGTTGAGTTCGATAAATGTTGAAACCGAATACCGATAGTTCATAATTGTTCGCTGCGTGTTTGTTTCGTCACTGCGATACCTGTCTATTAAGTACGACATTTGCCTTCATACAAATTGAATTCGATACTTCATATGCGTCATTTATCAAACTAATCTAGCTTATTTAGACAAACTATAAACTCAAATTGCGTTGTTCGGAAACGCAATTCATGTAATTATCGACCCAAAAATACTAACGAATGGGTAAACATAGCTTGGAAACAGACCATTAGTGTTCTTAATGTCTCTAAACTTATGGATTTTGATGAAAATTTGCTGGCATAATTGACGCTAGAGTAACATAAGTCTTTACATTTTTTTAAATCGAACTTTTAGACATAAATTTATGCATTTAAAAGTTATTTAGACTTTAGCTAGTTAATATATAGAGAAAGATATGCTCATTACGTTTGTTTAGTGAGAATTTTGTATTATTTTCTTACTTATTAATACTGAATTATATATATATATTTTTTTATAAACACAAGGTGGCAAACGAGCAAGCGGCCACCTGAATCCGCCAAAATAGCGAAGCGACCGCTGCCCATAGACATCCGCAATTGCAGATGCGTTGCCTATCCTTATCAGACGGAGGAGGAGACGCACATAAAGAGGATATTTCCCCTTCTAATGCATCCTTACTATGGCAATCTTGCTTCTTGATGTTGGCAACTCGTATCGTATGGTCTCTTTCCCATATTAGGGTTTTTATCAAAATATTTACCCCCTAAGTTTAATGGCGTGAAAATATATAGCCTAAAGCCTGACGTAAGTATGGGCTTATATAGTCTATGTTTATTATCTATACTATTATAATAAAGCGTAAACACACACTTCTTTGTTGCTTAAGATGTCAGCAATTACAGCATATTTTTAAATAATTCTTTTTTTAATAAAAAGCCCTACACTTATGTCACGCTTTAGGCTATATATTTTTACGCCATTAAACTTAGGCGGTTAATATTTTGGATAAACAGCCTAATGCGGGAAAGAGACCATAAGTTGCTGCCAACATCAAGGAAGCAAGATTGTTAAGGTTTGTCGTGTCATGTCATTTTGCCATTTGCTATTAATAATTTAACACATGTAAACAATAAAATATTTTTTTTACAATTCCATGCGGATGAAGCCGCACGGGAAAAGCTAGTCCAGAATAAATTATATCTCATTGTTTAAACGCAAGTTTTAGTACATTTTGAGTTCGTTAAAGTCTTTATCCGACGACATATTTACTTTTTCTCCATAATTGGATCCCTTATTCAAATACCAATATGCAGTATAACTGGTGTTTGACTGCTGACATAAAATAGACTTTGTAATGATATAAATGTCAAGCGCGTGTCGAATAATAATATATCATTCGTTTCCAGAGATTTAAGAAATATGTAGAGGAGTTGATATTTCACTTTAAACCTTTTTTTCATAATCATTAACGATATGTGTTAATAAATACTCATAACTTGTCAATATGTGTCATTTAATGATATTTAAATGTTTATCTTTTACTAGCATTCGCCCGCGACTCCGTTCGCGTAGTATTAAAAAACACAAGTAGCCTATGTGTTCTTCCAGACTATCCTCTACATCTATACTAAATTTCATTGAGATCCGTTCAGCAGTTTAGTCTACAAACTCTAACAATCATCCATCCATCTTAACTTTCACATTTATAATATAAGTGTAAAGGTATGATTTTGTAACACTTTCTTATTTTATAACAAAAAATAGAGCTTATTATGATTTTTTAAATATCTTATTACATGTCAACAAGGACGCGAGATGGCGTACTAAAGGTGACAACTGATATAGTACCTCTCAGAGAAATTACCGGTGAAATTTTGTTTGCCACGTCTATACATTTTAAATGTCTTTGTTCGACACTGAAAGGATCACCGTAATGTAGGATTGCGTACAATCCGACAAGTTATATTTTTCCGATAAAATTGTGACTTTTGTACATGACAGTACATAAAAAGATTGTTTCTTAATTAAGATTTTGTTTCTATTCAGAAGTATATTGCAGAACAAAATTGTAACAAAAATTAGCACATTTAAGGTGACAAAAATTTTAAAATTTCACCAAGATCGGATACAATGTTTGGAGATTTTTTCTTGTTATAACAACAAGAATAAAACGCCTGCATGTTTACATTTTACTTCTTAATAATATTATAAACTTGAAAGTTTAGATGAATGGATGTTTGTTAGAGTTTGTAGTCTAAACTGCTGGACAGATTTCGATGAAATTTGGCATAAATGTAGACAATAGTATGCTAGAACACATAGGCTATATCCTTTTTAAATCCACGCTAAAAGAATCGCGGATAAAAGTCAGTCCTGATATACACTTAAATGCTTCCATTTAAGATGCCTTAACTATGCAATAAAATATGTAGTGTCGATAAGAATTTTTCGTACAGTATTTACGTACAATATCGCAGATAAATAAGACACTTTCGTTCAGAAATGTTGCCACAAAGATACAGAGACTAGTGCTCCTGTCTGCGAGGTTATTTGCTTAGCTAAAATATGTATCCAATATGCAGTATACGGAGTAGAGTACGTTTGCCATAAAATGGAATATGCGGCGTTACGGTGTTAATATTAACGAAATATTTCGCAAACATTGACATGAAATCAATACAAGTCGGTTAAACGCAGTGTTACCTTATTATAAAACTAGCTGTTCCCATGTGACTTCATCCGCATAAAATTATAAAAAAAATCATTTTATTGTTTACATTTATCAAATTCTCAATTGCAACTGTAAAAATACCAATGACCTTACTATGGCAATCTTGCTTCTTGATGTTGGCAACGCGTATCGTATGGTCTCTTTCCCACATTAGGATTTCTATCAAAATATTTACCCCCTAAGTTTAATGGCGTGAAAATATATAGCCTAAAGCCTGACGTAAGCGTAGGGCTTTTTATTAAAAAAGAATTATTCAAAAACATGCTGTAATTGCTGAGATCTTAGGCAACAAAGAAGTGTGTGTTTACGCTTTATTATAATAGTATAGATTGTGTATTATACCTTTGACTAAACTGTCGTACAACAGTTGTGCGATTGTCGATTGTTTTACAGCCAATTCAACTGTTTATTTGCACAAAATAAATCGAGTAGTGTACGCACCTCCATATAAACTAATTGGAATCAAAGGGCGACTAAACAGTTATAAAATAGTTTAGTCAAAGGTGTACAAGTTAAACATAAAACTAATTTTAGGGAGCATATAAATCAGGGGTTTGGTGCTCGACTTGTTATCTACAGGTCCTGGGTCACCATTTAGGTGTTTTTTGGTTTCCGAATATCATATGTAAATTTATATAATGTTCTAACGGTGAAGGAAAACATAGAACCGCACATATCGAAGTAATTCAAAGATATGTATGAAGATGGATGGATGTTTCTTAGAGTTTGTAGCTTAAATTGCTAGACTGATTTATACACAATTTGGTAAAGATGTCGAGGATAGTCTGGAAGAACACATAGGCTACTTACTTTTGTCTTTAATTGCTTGAAAGCTTTTGATGTAAAATTAAGTTAGAATTTTAGATATTTTACATCATGAAATATCGTAATAAAAAGACGATTACAGTATCTAATAATTAAACGTTCGCTTTTAATAACAGCATCGTTATAATGAAATTGCTTACCGTCTTTTGACAGGGAGAAGGCTTTAAGGAATTCCAACCTGAATCACTGAGAAATAAATAATTCACGTGTAATTTTATACCGCCTTTATAAGTCTTTCGTAAAATGGATTTTAGGACTTTAGAGAATTTGTAACTGAATTAAAAAATATTCAAGGTTCTATTTAAATTACCAACACTGTTTATATGCTGAACAAATATGCCTTTATTTTGAAATCATGTTTATAATGGTTATGATAACTTTTTTTTTATCCTACTCCCGTAGTGTCAGCGCACCGGGTTTTTGTCCTCCAAAGCACTCTATGATCCGTCATCTCGGTCATCACTCCCTTCTTTATCATGTCACCTTTCACGCAATCTATACATCTCTTTCTAGGTCTACCTCTACCGATAATTTTTTTTTAATTTCAAAGATTTTGATTTAAAACTAACAGGTTTTAAGCAAAAGAAATCAAGTTTATTTGTTCATATAGTTAAGTTATTTTATGTTACTTTCAACTAAATATTAAATTCTAAAATCGTTAAGTTCATATTTGAATTCATGGTTACAGTTAGTACTCAGAGAGTTGAAAAATAGGAATATATGTATGTCACAGAAGACTAAAATAGATTTTCGTATTTTTAGTATCAAATAATATCAAAACGAACAGACAATTTTCCAACCGATATCTTGTCAGAAGCATGTTTACGGCTTAAAAATTCTTAAGAGTAAAAGCGATTATGGTTTTGCTATACAAGTATTTATTTAGAAAATGCACTTATTAAAACACTAGCTTATATTAGCGACTTTAATCGCATGATTTAAAAAAAGCTTAGTAGCTTATGTGTTTTTCCAGACTTCTACATTTGTGCCAACATTGAAATCAGTTAATCCTTTTTGAAGATAACGTAGTTACAGACATCCATTCATTATTTATAATATTAATTAGTAGCTGTTTTTTTTTATTATTTTTACAGGGGGCTTTGTCGCGAAGTCCATCCATCTAAACATTCGCATTTATAATATTAGTAAGATAGTAAGATTTAGCATAAGTTAACCTTAAGTAAGTAAATTGTAATTTACTAAGGTAAATAAAGATTCTTAAACCATAATATGTTTGGCAATGTTAATGGAGGGTTAACATTTTCAATTTGAATTCAGTTAAATTTTGGTCTGGTTAACATAAAAGTGTAATTAGAGTAAAGAGTTGTTATGTTAAGATTGTACACTTGGGAACTACCGACCTTGTGCCGACTGCGCCTCTAGGTCAAGTTGAAGAAACTGGGTCGGTTTGGGAAATACATTACTGCAGGTAATATAGAAGTTTTGGTTAACAGGGAAACTAAACTGAAATTACTCATCTAATAATTAATATTAAGAAGAATCTAGATTTCGGGAAGATGATGTATTTGCGTTGCTGACAAAACAGTATTTAAAATTTTCTGCCTGTCTGTCCGCAAGCCGCGTTTGTTCCAAGTTATCTACGAAAAGGCTGGACCTATTTCGACCGGACTTTTACTGAAGGGTAGATAAAATAGGCGGGCATATTTTTTATCTAAATATTTCGTGGACAAAGTCAAGTTATAACAACCCAAACAACAAAGTCATAACAAGAGTATCCATGTATGTGAGTATGAAATATTTGAATACATGCATTGCGTTATTGGTATCAACAGTATGGTCGATAGGCGATGTATTTCACAGATAAATAAATCAACAGATATTTCATGTATAAATTGGTATTGGTTGTTGTGGCATTTTTAAATCATTTTAGTTGAATCTGAGATAACGATGAGTTATATTAAATCATAGATTACCAGCTTTCGTCATACATCCGCGAGGAATAGAAAAAATTTTTATAACTTAAGGTGTCAAACAAGCAAGCGGCCATCTGAATCCACCGAAATAAAAGCGACAGCTGCCCATAAACATCTGCAATTGCAGATGCGTTACCTACCCGTAATTGATGGAGGAGACGCACATAAAGAGGAAATTGTCCCTTCCTGTGCGTCTCCTCCACTGTCAAATCTACTTTTCCTTCCCATCCTTTCCAATTAAGAAAAGGATGAAAAGGGAAAGGGACTAAAATTAGGCCTCCGGCACCACACTTATCAGATGAAACGCGGAATAGCTTCCACTTCACGCCTGTTTTCTTTATGGTCGTGGTATTACACCAGGCGAGCCGGCCCATTCGTGCGAAGATGTTAAAGCGAGCACTATCGCTGTAAAAATAAAAATGTGTAGCCTATGTCGTCTTCCAGAGTTCTATATCTACATATGCCATATTTCATCGAGATCCGTTCAGGCGTTTAGTCTACAAAGTATAACAAATATTCATCCTTAACTTTCGCATTCATAATATTACGTAATATGCTTAAGATATTGTGCTATATGAGTTGTTTGCTGGCTGATTTGTTGTTGATTAAATTCAATCGGACATTTCTAAGTCACTTTTAATGCAACTTTCATTGTTAGAATCATTACTATGCAATGTAAACTACGGTTGAAAACCTTACTAACCGAACGCTACTTTCCGTATTTGGAAATCGAAATCTGGTACACGCATTAAGTTTGGCAAGATTTTTTTGCAAAATGTCGACTATTTCATGATCGTAACTTGTGCTACAGCTGTATTGTTTGTTAGCGGTGGCCTATTTCACGGTATTCCCGAATTCAGATCAGCCGTATAGCGAAAGTACTGGAATACACCACTACTCGAACTTTGTCTAGGGAGATTAACTGCTCATTACGGTATTCTCAATTTCCTATATTTTATAAATAATAGCTTACTAGCATTCGATCGCGACTTAGTCCGCCTGGTATTAAAAAAAACGAAATAGTTATGCCTATGTGTTCTTCAAGACTATCCTCTACATATATACCAAATGTCATCGAAAATCGTTCAACCGTTTAGGCTATAAACTCTAACAAACATCCAGCCATCTAAACTTTCGCTTATGTCAGTATGTTATGATTACTTAATACCATTTTGCACAAGATGATGGCACCAAATAAGAATAAGGAAATACTCTCAAAAATGTTAAATAAAAGTTACTTATAGTTTTAATTCCGTATTTTATTCCTGTGATATATTCTGACACAGTTAACGTCATAAATATTTTTAGCCTTTCACACGACGCTCGGGCGGGAAACGTTTCAAACGGTTGTTATGTAATTTGCATAGGTTTCATTCGCCATTGAACTAGAAAATTGCTTTTAAGCCGAACATGTATGTTAAATGGACACGGAATAGGTCATTGGATGGATTGGGATTTCGTTATACACAGTACTAGCTGTTCCCGTGCGACTTCATCCGCATGAATTTTTAATTTTTTTTTTTATTGTTTACATGTGTCAAATTATCAATTGCAAAGGTCAAAATTACACGACTTGATAAAACTTAGCAATCTTGCTTTCTTGATGTTGGCAGCAACTTATGGTATCTTTCCCAGATTAGGGTTTTTTTATCCAAAATGTTTACCTCCTAAGTTTAATGGCGTGAAAATATATAGCCTAAAGCGTGGCGTAAGTGTAGGGCATTCTATTAAAAAGAGGATTATTAAAAAATACGTTGCAATAGCTGACATCTTAGGCAACAAAGAAGTGTGTGTTTACGCTTTATTATAATAAGTATAGATGGGAAATCTTTAACAACATAATTTGATTTAGTTAATTTGAAGTTGAAGAGTTCCAGAATTTTTAACGGTTTGTTTACGTTTGTACACTGTATAGCTTTTGAAATTCATTTGAAAGAAGTATCTGCAGTAAATAAGATTGCTTTTTTACGAAATATAATGAACTAAATTTTCTCCTTCTAGTCAAATCAATCAATTTGTAGCGAGTCATGTAAGATCAATCGACATTTCGTTTGCTAAAAGATTTACAAGAACTCTTAATCGTCCAATCTTTTATATTAGAAATAAATAAATGTTTATTTATGGTTTTAGCGACCTTAATGCTGTAACACTTATATTTGTAGATTTTTTTATATTCTGTATTTTATCAAAGATAATGAAAGGATTGATTTGGCAGAGAATTCTACAATAAGGGCGCATATTTGACTAAACTGTCGCACGACAGTTGTGCGATTGTCGATTGTCAATTGTTTCGCAACTAGTTCAATTGCTTAGTTATGCGACAAAAAATGGAGTCCATTTATGTTTATAGGAATCAACGCGAGACCAAACAGTTGTGCGAGAGTTTAGTGTCAGGTGTCTGCACGCTCTTGAAATGGACATTTCCCTAAACTGAGAAAGTTCTAATAACTTTTATCTTAAACAAACGTCAATCCAATACCATGAGTAGAGCCTTTAGCAAATCTTGTTTTATTGAAACATCATGCGTAGGCTTGCAAATGCTTCTTAGACGAGTAAATAAAAAAACAAAAGCTGCGGCGATGCATATTTATGGTGAACCATAACAACGTCGAAATCTATGATTACAATGGGCGGTCTCGAAATCATATTTCTTGTAAGCAAAGTCTAACTGTACTTTTAGGAATTACAACGTGTGTTTTATCTTACTAATGTGCACTAAAAAGTACAATAAATCCGAAAGTTTACATGCATAGATATTTATTAGAGATTGTAGTCTGAAATGCGATGAAATTTGGCATATATCTAAAAAATAATAAGAACACGTAAGCTTACTTTTGTTTAAAAAAAATAACACGGACAGAGTCACGGCAGAAAGCTAGTTTGACATAAAGTATACAAACATTATGCGTATGAAAGTCGCTACACCTTTTATTGTATTACGAGAAAAGACGCAGGTGTTCGAAATGATATATTTATTTCTACTTTCACGGCTGATTGAAGGATCACTTTGGGATTATTCTCTAAGTTAAGTATATCGTAACTTATTTCCTGTTACTGATTTCTCTATTCACAGCTTTATTTCTTGTTCATTTGTTGCGAAAGTTGGCAAATGTAATCATAAGTTGTATTGAATACCAACATTAACCTTTATAATCTATAAGATGTGGTGTTTTGTACCTATTTGTTATATTAAGTTTTGAAACCTTGGTTTTGAATTTTGTTAACGCAGAATTTAAAAAAAACGCGGGTATAAATATACTAGCTTTCGCCCGCGACTCCATCCGCGTGGCTTAAAAAAAATGAAAGTATGTAGCCTATGTGTTGTTCCAGACTATCCTCTACGTCTATACCAAATTTCATCGAAATCCGTTCAGCCGTTTATTCTACAAACTCTAACAAACATCTATCCACCCATCCGTCTAAACTTTCACATCTTACTAATATTATAAATGCGAAAGTTTAGATGGATGGATGGATGTTTGTTAGAGTTTGCAGCCCAAACGGCTGAACGGATCTCGATGAAATTTGGCATAGATGTAGAGGATAGTCTGGAAGAACACATAGGCTACTCACTTTTGTTTTTTTAATTCCACGCGGACGTAGTCTCGGGCGAAAGCTCGTTTATAATATTAGTGCGATGTTACTTGGTGATGGTAGCTGTCAAATGGAAAAATAATTTTTAAAATCTGTCAATTCATTTTTGATATCTTCTGTACATCATCTACACTATACGTCCTCATTGTGGGGCTCGGAGCTTACCTAGGTAAGGGGTGAAGTATTCAGTATATACAAAAATGAAAATCTTTCTTTTGTAACTGTAGATTTCAACATACTATTATAAATGTGAATGTTTCGACGGATGGATGTTTGTTAGGTTTTGTAGCCTTAACTGCTGAATGGATCTCGATGATTTGACATAGATGTAATACATATTCCGAACGAACACATAGGCTATTTACTATTTTAATTTCACGCGGACGGAATCGCGGGCGAAAGCTAGTATGAAAATAAGTTATCTTATATACAGCTTAATGAATGTTTTAAATCAATTAATCAATGTCAAAATGTACGAAGATATTTTAAAATAAAGATGATAAATGCGAAAACTTAATAAATTGTCAAATATTTGTTTTATACGCATTTACCAAAATGTATAAAACATCGGTACATAACTGATATAAATGCGAAAGTTTAGATGGATGGATGTTTGTTAGAGTTAGCCTAAACGGCTGAACTGAATAAAATTTAGTATAGATATAGAGGATTGTCTGCAAGAACACATAGGCTACTTTTGTTGTTTTAATATCACGCAGACTGAGTGACGGGCGAAAGCTAGTAAATCTGTAATCGTAATGTAACTGTTAATTTGAATAATTTAACATTTTCATAAATAAGTCTAACAATTCAGAGACAAAGAAAACATATTTCCAGCGAGACAATTTCATTTTAAAATGTTCTGTTGACTATCTCGTTTCGTTGCGAGAATTAATGGTGGATCTGACATTCAACAAAGTTCTTGAAGTGAATAAATTAAATTAAGTCTTCGCGTAATGTAGTTGTCATATTAAATATTCAATGAACTAGAGTCTAAATGAAGATTTTGTTACAAAACTTATGGTAATGGTGAGAACTTCATATTGTAATCGAGAGACTGGTTGGATATCCCTGGATATCCCTGTAAGTAGAAATTTTAACACATTTAGTGCTTTTACCCTAAACATAAACTTATACGGATGTTAGAAATAAAGTTACCTATACAAATATTACAGAGAAAGATTTGCTTTTGGTATGTATTGAAATAACTCAAAAACTACTAAACCGATTTTAATAATTCTTTCACCAATAGAAAGGTATTTTTTTTTAATTTCCACGCAGACGAAGCCGCGAGTAACAGCTAGTCTCTTATGGTGTACGATAAAATAAAATAAAAAATAAAATAAAATTCAATCTTATCACCACTACAACACAATTTGGAATAAGAGAGAAAAAAAAACACACACACACACAACAAAGTAATTAAAAAAAAATAATAATAAACACGTAATTAACAGGACAAACAAAATAATTGAAATGTGTATGCAGTGCTGACCGGATTGGGTCCTCGCTCAGCAATAAATGCTGGATGCTTCTGATCGAATATCGATAACGTTTATCAACCTCCACATTACAGTAAAACACTAGCTACTGCGTAGTTGGTTATAAACATGCATCTAAACTTTCGCATTTATTAATTTTAAACAAAGTAACAATTTAAATAAAAGTCTCACCGATAAAAGATAACATAGTTTCAGCGAGACTTAATGAAAACTCGACAGCTCCGCTCTTTTGTCGAACTAATAAAATAAATTACTGCTTAATGTTTGAAACTTATTACTACTCGGATTGATTAAACCGCGAGAGAAGTAAATTCTGTATTTATTACAATAAAGTAAATTAAAATTATTTTATAAAAACGTTTTCTCGTTTTTAACACTTTTTAATATCGATTACTAGCTGTTGCTCGTGACTTCATCCGCGTGAAATAAAAAAATAGTAAACTTACAGCCTATATATTATAAAATATTCCTCTTTATAATATTTACTATTAAGCCTTTATCGCCGAAATTAAAAAAATAAAGAAAAACATTTGTAATATTAGTATAAATTATATTCTCATAAGGCAAAACTATGAATTCAAAGTTCATTTAAGTCAAGTAGTATCTAAGTTACTTTATAGAGTGCTCCGAAAATGTGAAACACGTAGCTTGTAGTATTCAGAAAGGCTTGAGAGTACTTCAAGACGAGTATCATCGTCTTTGTAAATATACTGCACAGATGGCGCCACTTTCTTACAATTCTACGTAGCAATAAAAATGCTTGGTATTACATTGCTGGTGTATGTTACCAACCGATTGTGAATTTCGTTAAATCAAAATTAGACAAGTTAAATCTTAGAAGTCTTTAATTGGAGGAATCCTTAGCAGTTTAACTTATATATAAGAAGCTTTTTTGTTTTAAATGTACATACGAGTATGTTTTAGTTAGTCAATTTTAAACTATTCTCAATAGAAATTCATCATTAATGTATTCAAATTTTGACTTTGTTAAACGACTAATCGAACAAAGCTGGTTAAACATACTATTATCAATTTTATAGCAATTATCGATGCCTGGTCTGATTAAAAATTGACGAGTTTTACTATATGTTGGTAACATACGTAAACCCTATATAAACATTCTTGAGTGTCTTCCTAACACTTCATATTGCTGTCACAATAACAATAAGCGAGATTCTAAATGTTACATTTAAAATTTCTACGTGACTCTACAATATTGTGTGGCAAATTCATAAATATTTAGAACTCTGTATATAAGAAACAAAAAAATCGTAATGTTGTAGAGAATCATTCGCAGTGCTACGTTGGTAAACACGAAGCTACGATAAGCTACGCTTGCTACACAATGCTACGATGTACTACGTAATGCTACGAAGAGTTAAAACCAATCAAGATGAGCTACGTTGTCTGTAACCGAATTATATTGCGTCTTCGATTCAAGGTTGTAATTATAAAGCGGTACTCGTGACACACAAATACAATATTAGTTTCTAAGATTTACGTTGCCTTCTGTATTAGAGGGATACTATGGACTGTGTAGTGCTACGACTTGCTTCTAAGTGCTGCTACGTGCTACGTTGTACTAAAGATTGCAGTTTCTTGCTACGAATACTTTGTAGAGCAATGACAAGGCTGTTATAGCCTCGTTTATTTTCAATTTACGGAGACAATTTTGAAACTGTTTACTCCGTTGGAGTTACGTTTTCTTAATTAAATTTCCCGTACTCTGTGTACATAAGACTTAAGGGTATGTAAGTTTCCAATCAAACTTAAAGCTCTTATATCGATTACGTTAAGTTTTGAGTACGGGGACAGCCTTTTCATGACACGGTAAGTTTTAGACCAGGAGAATAACTAACTTTGAAACCAGAAAGGAGTTTAGTAATCCAAATATTGTCAATTTTAGTTTTTTTTTAGTATTTATAAAAATAAATAATTTTATTTCTAAAGAAATAAATCAAAAACTAATGGATCGATCTCTAAGATTCTTTTGCCTTTAAAAAACTACATTACAACCGAGTAGTTAATGTATGCTATATTTAATAGTTGAATTTTCTTTTAATTCCACTTCTACGAAGACACGAAAAAGCTTGTTTTTTACACCTTGAAGCATCTTCAAAGTTAACGCTTAGTGCCGGTCTCATTTGCAACAAAAAGCAATTCAATTTATTAGTCGAAAAATATTTATTGTTGTTGAAAAATATACTCAGTTTTATCTAAATAAATTTTCAGTGAAGTGGCTTTACAATTAATTGTGAAGCGAAACGCAAGCGGTCATTCTTGTCACCGTTTCTTTGTTACCATAAGATTAATGTATTGTTTTCTTTGTGAAACCGATTTAATTAACTTTATACTCTAATATATATTAACGAAAAAAAAGATATACTTAAACATTTTGATTTAAAAAGTTCGTTCAATAATTGTTACGTATGTTTTTTTTAATATTAAAGCCTACAAATATTGTCAGACACTGTTAGTTAAAATAATATTTTAACTCTTATCGCTGATTGATATGGACTTCAACATATTTATACTTCTTACTATACTTTTTTTTTGGTACATATAAGTTACTATTAATGTCATCGGCAGTCAATTTATTTGACTTTTTATTGACATCAAAAACACTTTTTTTGACTAAACAGTCTCTAACTATACCCATTTCTATTCAATCATTTGCTACATTACATAAAAACTTGGTTAAAATCTTATGTAAAAATACAATAATAAAGTTGGTTTTAAATCTTTTAAGATTAAGAGATAAGTAAATAAAGGGGATATCCAAAGGTAAGCTAGGAACTTTACTGTAACTGAATATAATTAGTGAATCCCGACTTCAGTTAGATGTTCCACGCAAAGTTATGATATTTCAAAATGTATTTAAAATTCATTGTTCAAGTTGAAACATTAAGAATTATAATCTTTCTTATTTTTTCCATTATCAGGTCCAATAAGTCCCTATTAAAGGGCTAGGCTACGTTAAGTACCCCATATACTTGACCATAACCAACAATTCTGATCTAGTACGGATTAATTCACATAAATCTGCGATTTTTTCACCGAATTGAAACCTTCTTTGATACATAGACGAATCTGTGGGGGTTCGCTAGTCATATTTAATTCTTCACACTAATATTTGGTTGTTTGTTAGAGTTTGTAGCCTAAGCGGCTGAACCGATTTCGATCAAATTTTATTACAGATGTAGAGGATACTCTGGAAAAACATATAGGGTACTCACTTTTTTTTATTCCTCACAGGAGAAGTCGCGGGTGAAAGCTAGTTTTCAATAAAAGTAGTCTAAGATATACAAGAAAGTTTATTTTAGTCTTCAAGGTCTGTTGCTTGAAAACTAGACAGTGTCTGTGATAGAGGTCAACTTTCAGTCAAAACATGCGAATAAACTAACAAAAACTACGTAAAGAAACTAACAAAAAGTACATTAAAAATAAACAAACAAAATACATTCTTGGTTAGACTTTTTATTAGTACTGTTGCTAAATCTATTCGGGATATTTTGTTCATAATTCCGCGTTTTATACTGATTTTTCTATCAGGAAAAACATATATTACGATTTAAAAATGCGGAACTCGAATTAAAATCATAATGCAGGCTTCACACGTTATGTACGTTTCATGCAAAACATAAAGTGTGTAGCCTATTTTATCTTTCAAAGGTCATGTGTAACACATGTAAAAAAAAAATACATAATTCAGGGCGCGATAAGAAATGAAAGCGAATCAGTGGTCCGTGTGATCGCCTTCAATTGTTAACCCTCGTCAGCCGGCATATCTGTCGCCAATGTAAAGCCCTTATGTTATACGTGAACTTTTA
>NW_013525805.1:3319015-3319836 GCF_000836215.1 Papilio polytes
TATATAGTGGCAACCGAGCAAGCGGTCACCTGAATCCACCGAAATGGAAAAAAACCGCTGCCCATAAACATCCGCAATTACAGATACGTTGCCTACCCTTAATTGACGGAGGAGACGCACATAAAGAGGACATTCTCATATGCGTCTCCTCCACCGTCAAATCCACTTTCCCTTCCAATCCTTTCTCATAAGAAAAAGGGTGGGAAGGAAAAGGGACCAAAGTTGCGCCTCCCTCACCACACTCATCAGACGAAACGCAGAATTTCTCCAACTTGACGCCTGTCTTCTGTGTGGTCGTGGTATTACACCGGGCGAACCGGCCCATTCGTAAAAGATGTTAAAGCGGGCTCTACCACTATTAAAATATTGAAATATTTAGATATTGTTATGTATTATAAAGTATAAAAAAGGAAATATCAATTATGACCAGTCAATATTAAAAACGGAACTACGTCATATTTATAGAACTTGATGGTCGGTTTTCACTGACGAGTAAAGTGCATGCCTCTTTGTAGTCTTTCAGTGGCAGTAAGCACAACTGTGGAGTCGCGTGGATTCCTATGAGTTTATAAAGAGAATTACATGCTATACGATTTTCAGTTCAGCAACTAAACATTAACTACGAAACAATCGACAATCAACAGTTGTGCGATAGTTTATTTAAGCGAATTGATTTTCATTTGTTTCTATTTGGTTTACAGAAGAAGCAATACCAATAAACAATAACAAGGTTAATCTAAATTGAATTTTGAACAAAGATTCCTTTTTCCAATTAATTAGCTATAAAGGTCAGGATTTCACGATTCAATAACTTTAGATGT
>NW_013525805.1:3319960-3321042 GCF_000836215.1 Papilio polytes
AATTTGGCGTATATAATTATAGTCAGGAAGAACACATAGGCTACTTACTTTTGTTTTTTTTTATAATTCCACGCAGACGGAGTCGAGAAAGCTATCATACTGATATTAGAAATGCGAAAGTTGAGATGGATGTTTGTTAGAGTTTGTAGCCTAAACGGCTGAACAGATTTCGATGAAATTCGGTATAGATGTAGAGGATAATCTAGACGAACACATAGGCTACTCACATTTGTTTTTTTAATAACACGCGGACAGAGTCGCGGGTGAAAGTTATTAAATATAATTACATTAAAATTTACTTATCGTTTAAAAAGATAAATTTATTTACAAAATACACATATAATTAAAAGCAAATTAAAGAATGTAGAATAACAAATACACGGTACAAAAACTTCCCGTCTCAAGCGGCCACTAAAATATTTAAGGCCTTGAACTTGACCTACTTCGTGCGCCGAGATTCGAAATATTAACGAAGGCTAGCGTTTCGCTAGTTTCACACGGGGACAGATATGTGATGCAGAGTAGTACGATAGTGCAGTACTGTAGTACTAGTAAAGAGTAGTCTTAAAACTCACAAATACAACGTAGTGAAAATTATAGTCAGTTCCATGTATAGTTTTGGGCCAAATAGCCAATTGAATGTTTTAGATACTCTTCTCATTTAACATTGTATATTCAATAGTTATACTGTTCGGTTCTGCTGCTCTACCTTACTGATGTATAATAGTGCTCGTGTGAAACTAGCGTTAAGGGGCTAACTTCACGCCGTCGCGTTAATTTAAGATCGACACTTGAATAACTTGGTCTGGCCGCTTGTGCTATTAACTACATATTTTGTAGAACCGGAATATTCGTGCAAAACATTGTTAGCTCTGTTTCTTTTAAACATAATGAGAGGGACAATGATATGCTTTTATAGTGTTAAAGACACATCAGTTAATAATTCCTTATTAACAACATTGTCTTACTCGCTAGTCATGTTCATTCATTAACAATGGTAGAGCCTGCTTTAAAATCTTCACACGAATGGGCCGGCTCGCCCGGTGCAATACCACGACCACACAGGAAACAGGCGTGAAGTG
>NW_013525805.1:3321160-3348898 GCF_000836215.1 Papilio polytes
TCTTTATGTGCATCTCCTCTTCCGTCAGTTAAGGGTAGGCGACGCATCTGCAATTGCGGATGTTTATGGGCAACATTCGCTTTCCATTTCGGTGGATTCAGGTGGCCGCTTGCTCGTTTGCCACCTTATATTATAAAAAAAAAATGTAACTTAATGACATATTCTTCGTCCATCCGTGACATACGAAGTCGTGTCGTTGCATGCCAGATACAACGCCACAGTGTGTTTGAAAATAGGAATTCATGCTAAGTTTTTTAACCTAACTGAAAAGAGTGTAATTCGTCTATATTTGAGCGCATGCACACATTTTACTAAACTATCGCAAAACTGTTTAGTCTCGCTTGTGAGGTGCAGAAACTAATCAGTTTTAGTTGTGCAACTAAACAGTTGAATTGGCTGCGAAACTATCGACAATCGCATAATAGTTGTGCCGTAATTTAGTCAGTGGTGTGTGCTCGTTTTTTAAGTTTTCTTTGACATAATAGAGTTCAAAGAGATAGTATTTTAATTTATGAGAAATTATCTTTTCTTTAATAATATGACAAGTTACAGTGTTTATAGTTATTTTATTTTAACTAGCTTTTGCCCGCGACTCTATCCGCGTGGAATTCAAAAATAATAATAAAAGAATGACAAAATATAGCGCATGTTACTCACAGATAAATTACCTTTCTAACAGTGAAAGAATTTTTAAAATCGTCCTAGTAGTTTTTGAGCCTATTTGATGTGGATTGATAAGGAGGTTTGATGTACAATTAATACATACTGGCTGCAATATAAGGATGTCAAAATGTCACTTTAGAAAAATGTGTGTCTTAAACGAATGAAAGGAATATTAAAGACGAGGATATAAATATAAAAATAAAGTCTTTTAATGTTTACAACACTATTCATTACAATCAAAGTTTTCCTCTTTGTAATATTAGTATTGATTATGAAGCTTTGTAAAACTGTAACCCATTGAGTTATTTTTATTTATAACATATCTTATAGCTGTAGGCAAGCATGTTGCCACTCTTGGGGAATGTAAAATTAAATTGTTATGTTTTGCAGAAAGGTTAAGGATATTGTATCACGAGTGTAGCGTGATAATGAAATTGAAAATATACAAAAGATAAATTGTTTAAATCTTTATATTTTAATATTGTTTGGTGGCAAAATTATTAAAAACTAAGTATGGATATAGGACGAATAGTTTACGCTAAGGTGACTAAAAACAGCATCTAGTTTTCTACCTATTTTAATTTATATTGTGTTGGGGGCGTTTTTTAGAGTAAATACTAGTTTTTTAAAGCGATTTCGTTTGTCTGGGATTAAATATAACTAGAAACTACTCAGGGATAATGGAGTTTTTTAATGAAAAAAATAATTAAATCAGTGGAGTAGTTTTTGAATTTGTAACACACAAAAATCCAAATCTTTTCTCCTTAATCTTACATTAATATTATAAATCTTAAAGATTAGAATGGATGGATGTTTGTTACAAATGTAGCCTTAACTGCAGAAAATCTCGATGAAATTTGGCATTTCTTATTAAATTTTGCGCGGACAGAGTCACGGACGAATGCTAGTAAAGTAGCTTAAGGGTTTTAATTAAGTCACAAACAGAAACAAGCCCTATTCTTTAATTCAACATTTAAAATATGTCATTATTATTTTATTTCTTTTGACCTTTTCTTAAAAACCTCATAACAATCAAGTTTAAGTTAAGTTTAAATACTAAACAATGATAGTAAATTTTTGATACTCTATGTGATAGAATGTTACATTAAAAGCTTTAAAACCATTTACGTTATAAAATTCGTATAAATTTTGCAACAAAAGATCACGTAGGAACACTCTAGTTAAGTGCGCGAAGCGAAAAATGTCACTTATTATACCGTTTACGAATGAACCGTGACAGTTTATATAACTTGAAACTTTCCTAGCTATCGCCCGCGACTCTGTTCGCGTGAAAATAAAAATATAATATATGTTACTCACTGATAACATAGGTTTAAGATGGTGAAAAAATTTTTGAAATCGGTCCAGTTTTTGAGTTAATTCAATATATACAACACTTGACTTTCCTCTTTATAGCATTAGTATAGTTTTATATTAAGTAATAGTAAGAAATTAGAATTTTTTTTTAGATACTGAACAAAAGAGTGTAAAGACTGCATACTCTGTTCTTAAATAGTAAATGTAATGTTACTATTTAAATTAGGAAAAATAATTTAAACAGTAAATGTCTACGGGCACTCAGGTCAAATAGTTTGTTTTTCAACATGGGAGAATTTCGGAAGAAGTTGGAAATTTTGTGCTTACTGGTAACACTAAAAAACTAGCAGGACGCGCCGCCAATATCTAAAAAGGTGCCTTGTGGGTCTATATGCCCCCGCTGAGGGAGAGCCATAAACAAGAAATAGAATAGAATAGGCTTGCCCATAGGTTTCTGCATATTTTTGACAGAACAAACCAGAATAGTATTGCTTCACACACTCCCAAGACAAAGTGACTTTCGATTAGCGATATCGCTTGTAAAATCGACAAAATATGAAAACGTATAAAAACTAATACGTGACGAGCACGTGACTTTCATTGTTTTCGATCAGTGATAGCGATAATGGAATGCTACTTTGTCTAAAGGGACTGATATCTTTGAAATATATCGATGTAAGATTTGAAAGTTATTGATATATTCGTAAATTATTCAGTGTTGCCAACGATACCATTTTATTCCAACTGTTGTATAACAAATGATTTCCCTACCTACTCATTATTAATGTTGGTGAACAGCGCCGTAGGGAAATAAGGCCGTACAACTGACTGATGCAAGACCTCAAATGTTTTGGATATTAACTTGAGAAATCGCATTAATAACTAGCTGTTCCCGTGCGGCTTCATCCGCATGAAATAATGAAAATTTTATTTTATTCTTTACATTTGTCAAATTATCAATAGCAAATGTCAAAATGACATGACATGACAAACCTTGGCAATGATGCTTCCTTGATGTTGGCAGCAACTTATGGTCTCTTTCCCACATTAGGGTTTTTATCCAAAATATTTACCCCCTAAGTTTAATGGCGTGAAAATATATAGCCTAAAGCATGACGTAAGTGTAGGGCTTTTTATTAAAAATAGAATTATTCAAAAACATGCCAAATTGCTGACATCTTAGGCAAAAAAGTGTGTGTTTACGCTTTATTATAATAGTATAGATGTCTGCGAAAATTAGGTGATTCAAAACAATATTATTGAATAGAACCATTGTCGTTGACCACCCCTGTGTTCCTGACATTGGTTTGCCCCCTTCCCTTATAAAATAATAGAATATACTCGTATAATTAGTAACATATAAATGTGTAGAAATTTATCTCTGTAACAAACTCAGGGCTTCATAATTACCGTAGTTACATAGATTAATATATAAGTGAAAATGTTATTTCAATAATAAAAGTAGCAAAAAACATACAGAAGTAAAGATAATAAAACTAGCCGAGATTCAGTAGACATATCAGTTAGAGCGGGCACACCTTAGACTAAACTATCGCAGAACAATTGTGCGATTGTCGATTGTTTCGCAGCCTATTCAACTGTTTAGTTGCACAACTAAAAATTGAGTAGTGTACCATCATTTAAGCATATACGATTTAAAGCGAGACTAAACAGTTATGCGAGAGTTTAGTAAAAGGTGTGCGCTCTTAAACTTAATTAATCAATCGTAGAGAGGCTATCAAGTTTACGCTCCACGTGTTTCAAATCGGCTTCCGTGCTGCATTCACTCGCCTGTGATAATCACTTGACTCTGTCTACTCTTGCGTTACATACGACTCTAGTACATTGTTAATACGTCTAGTTATATCTATGGCTTATAAAATACAGGCTTTTCCACATGATTTCATTAATTTAGCCTATGTTACTCAATGTTAATATACTTTTAATGGCGGAAGATTTTAAAATCAGCTCAGTAGTTTTATAGTTTATTAATTACTAGCTTTCACCCGCGACTTCGTCTGCGTGATATTAAGACAATAATAAAAATGTAGCCTATGTTACTTACTGATAACGTAGCTTATTAATGGTAAGAATTTTTTTAATCAGTACAGTAGTTTTTGAGCCTATTCATTACAATCAAACAAACAATGTTTTCCTCTTTATAATATTAACTAGCTGTTGCTTGCGACTTCACTCGCTTAAATTAAAAAGATAATAGAAAATATAGCCTATGTTACTCGCAGTTAAATTACCTTTCTAATGGTGAAAGAATATTTGAAATTAGTCCAGTAGTTTTTAAGTGAATCGAATACATACAAAAATGCAATTCCTCTTTATAATATTAGTATAGATTATAGTATAGATATACAGAAATAATATGTTTTTACTCTATATTTAGTATAGAAAGATAAACATTTATCAATAGAAATAATCATAGATTAGTTTGTCAGGTCCACTCCATATTCATAGTCTTTAAAATAAAACAAAATCGAATAAATTTAAATTGGTTAGTTATTTTAACCCTTTTTTTTAAACGTGGGGAAATGCCTGATGCATACCACCCTTGCAGGGACAAGAGTGATTATGATTTGCGCCGACTAAAACCCCACGGTGGCCTCCAACTGCAATAAGAAGCCGCGGGATCTCCAAATGGAACACTACCGCCGCCCCTAATGACGCTTTGCAATTAATAGTTGCTCTCCTACCATAGCTACCAGCCACTTCTCGGGGATGCACTACGGAGAGTTATTTTAAACCCTTATGTGAGTGACGAGGTAACCGGGTACCTTTAGCATTTTCAATTTTAAAGAAAATTATGTTTTACGCTCTGAAGGTAACTGTGATTTCCTGAGAGCTCCTAACTATTTATAAATTATATATTTTTTAATGTTTTGACCCCAACTATTTATAATGTTTGGGGAAACCAAAATATATTTTAAACTTTTAAAATTTTCTTGTACATAAAATTTTTAATTTCTTCTTCTCCTTTTTCTTTTTTGCTTAAGAAAGGAGTGGATTCAGATGATAGAGTTGTATGGAAGAGCAGCACATAATGTGCCGACCCTTCGTAAGGGATAAGGGCAAGTGGATGATGATGAAAATTTTCTTGTACATATTTCCTTATCCTACAAGATAGTATAAGCTGATCGGCATATTAATTATGATAGGCCAAAGAATTATAATTTCGATAGACGTTATGCTTTATTATTCAGTTTTAAAAGAAATATATTTAATTTCCATTGAACGTAGTTTGTGTTAAAAAGTTACTACTTGATACGTCAAAATGTTTTTTGCACCTTTTTTCGTTTAATGTGCTTTTGAAAGGGCCACGTTGACATCTAGTTAGAAAGGACCTTACACGTCGCCCTTTTGGCAGGAAAGGGAAGATTGATGGTATAGGTGAACACTAACGACATATTTTAACATTATTTCTAACCTAAAAACTTATACCACAGGAAATATACAAAAATTAATAGGTTATTTTTTGAAGTGTTTAGTAATATGATTATAAAACTTTTTCGTTTACAAAATTACTTAACTCCAACTTATTATTAAGTTAAACGGCGATTAGAACTTGCAAAAGCATAACGATGAAACTCAAACTCGAGTTCAGACTTGAGGGTTAAGATATATATTAATTTGACAAGTTTGGCATTGATAACAGTCCAAGTTAACGTTAAGTATTTTGGTTCTTCAAGTTAAGCAACTTAGTAATTAACACCTAAAATAATTTTCGTTACTAATTAATTTCAAACTGTAAGTGCACATTTAACCCAGTGATTGACGTGTACTTAGAGAGAAAATCTTACTTGTTACTAATATTGCATATGCGAAAGTTTAGATGGATGGATGTTTGTTAGAGTTTGTAGCTTAAACTGCTGAAGGGATTTTAATGAAATTTGACATAGATGGTAGTCTGGAAGAATACAGAGGTTACTTACTTCTGATTTTTTCCAAACCAATATAGTCGCAGGCGAGACTTTATTAAAATAAAGAAAAAAATTCACAGTTATCATGAATATATTTTTCTTCACTACGTTAAATAATCTTAAATGATAGTGATTTAAGATTTTCGTATACCCTCATTATTGGTGCTTGAAACGAAATATGAAATCGAGTCTTAAATGAAAGAACTCAAAGCCTCTCGAAGGCATTGTTAAGCTTGATAAGCCTCTCAAGGAGACATTTCAGCTCAATGTGAAAAGAATACTTCAATGATGGTCTCATCCTTCAGTCCTGTTTATACTTTAAGAGAAATCGATTACTCAATAACTCGAAAAATGTCGCATCAATTATGATTCCGATAATCGAATAATGTTTTGTCGATGTTTTCAATAGCCGTAATAATTGAGACTGCAGTATACGTAGTAACAAACATCCATACATCTTGATTTTTGCATTATTAAGGTTAGAACGATACTAAGAGTGGGTGCACACCTTTGACTAGATTGTCGATTGTTTCGCAGTCAATTCAATTGTTTAGTTTCACAACTAAAAATCTAGTAATGTGTTCCATATAAGCTCTTAGGAATCAAAGCGAGACTAACTGTGCGACAGTTGTGCGCTCGCTCTGTGATAGCAAATAGAATTCAAATACTAGAACAAAATAGTCGCAACCGTGAAGCAGTATTCATAACCTTAAGCAAATTAGAGTTGCATAACATGAACAATACAGCTTATTTAGTACGAAGCGAAACTTGCATTTGAAATCGTGACATAAATAGATGCTAGAATTGAGTTGTGTTCGTGTATTAGTTTTGCTTAGTATTCTAAAGGTTTCTTTAATGAAACTATTAAAGTTGAGTTTCCATTGACGAAGAGATAATACGATATTTACAGTGGTAGACCCCGCTTTAACATCTTCGCACGAATTGGCCGGCTCGCCCGGTGTAATACCACGACCACACAGAAGACAGGCGTGAAGTGGAAGCAATCCCGCGTTTGATGAGTGTGGTGCCGGAGGCCAAATTTTAGTCCCTTTCTCTTTCCACCCTATTCTTAAGAGGAAAGGATGGGAAGGAAAAATCGATGGTGACGCATAGGAAGGGAAAATATCTTTAGGAAGGGAAAATATATTCTTTATGTGCGTCTCCTCCTCCGTCAAACAAGGGTAGGCAGCGCATCTGCAATAGCGGATGTTTATGGGCAACTGGTCGCTTTCCATTTCGGTGGATTTAGGTGGCCGCTTGCTCGTTTGTCACCTTAAATTATATAAAAAAATATATATAATCATCTTTATAATTCTTGAATAGGACGGAAATAACAATCTTGATACATTTGACAGTGAAAATGATAGCATGAACTTGATGGTTAAGAATTCATTTTTAAATGATTTTGACTGTTTTAACACATGGTTGTTTAGACGATAATAATAAGTAGTCAGTATTATTGTAAAGTTTTAAATTTAGAACTATTTTTGTCATGGTATTTTAATTTAACTTCATTTGTTTCGTTACAAATGTAATTTCATGTTATTGAGCAATTCTTGTGGAATGCAACGTTTAACTTTGTGGTAAATGACTATGACAGGCATGTTAAAGTGACACTGTTTGTTTTTGTGTTTTTCCTGTCGAAAAATCAGTATTTTATTGTAATATATCTTCAGTTGATGCTATTTAAAATTATTTCTTGATTTTTGGCATTTCTTCAAAGATCTCTTTAGATCACCTTTTAATACTTCTGGCTTAAATTATTGGACTTGTTATCTTACTAGTATTACAAATGAGAAAGTTTATATGTATGGATGTTTATTAGAGTTTGTAGCCTAAACTAGTGAAGGAATCTCGGTGAAATATGGCATAGATGTAGAGGATAGTCTAGAAGACATAGGCTAGTTACTTTTTTTTTTTAAAAAAAAGCTAGCATTATAATATAAGATTACTTAACAATGCAACCCTTTTTTACCATTTGTATAAGCCCTTGATTGAGAGTAAAAGTTGTTCTTTTCAAACAAAGAAGCGATTTTAAAATTGAACTCCTCCTAAATACAAACCAGAACTTAAAAAAACAAAAGCGAAAATATACCATACAACAAAAAGGTCTTACATTTTCTAAAAAAAAATATTATGAGCATTCACACAATAGAAAAGAACCCCTCAGCATGTTATAATGCAAAATAAACGCACGGTGTCTAACTCCGATGTCCCCATTCTAAGAGTTCCAAGTTCTAAAGGGGGCCTTTGTTTTATTTTGCTCTAAACACACACTACTAAAGACGTATCCAAAATACTTTAATGTTCTGCAAACCAGATATTTTTAAATATGTTAATCGAAAACGTTACTTTTCATCTCAATAAGAACGCACACATTTGACTAAACTATCGCACAACTGTTTAGTCGCGCGTTTTTAATTTTTAATTGTGCAACTAAACAGTTGAATTGCGAAACAATCGACAATCATACAGTTGTGCGATAGTTCAGTCATAGTGTGCGCCCGCTCTACTCGTATTATAAATGCGAAAGTTTAGATGGATGGATGTTGGTCACAATTTGTAGTCTAAACTACTGGAACTTGATAAAATTTGGCATAAATATAGAGGATACTCTAGAAGTACAATTAAAAAAAGTTATCCAAAGATAATTAACATCTTTTCGCCGATATTCTATAAATTTAAATCATTCATTACATATTCAAGCATATCGTTTTGTAAGACTTTCACAATCGGGTTAAAGCTCCCGGGTAAAGCTCAATTACCATGTGTGAAGGTTAACTCGGTCGTTTTTCACGTGCGATGAGAAAAGCTTTTATCTAAAGCTTATATCCATTACACATTTTTAATATAATTTTTCACTTTCTTATAAAAATAACTACGACTTTTATAAGGGCTCAAATATTATCTTTATTACCTCAAAAAGATATTGTTTATTTAAATACGTCTTTTAACTGTAACCGCCTTTGATTGTTGTCAATGAATAATTACTTTACTACCGGAATTATTGCTTTTATAAATAAGACCGCATTTCACAAGCTTACATTTAGTAATGTTTCTATTGCCATGATATGGCAAAAATCCGCACCTCGAGCTACGTTTTAAAAGGGTTAACGTATGTTTCAGCTAAAATATATTTGAAACGCTAAGTTTTTTATTGTAAGACTCTAATAATTTAATGTTCACCAGCACTATACGTCCCCACCGAGGGTCTCGGAGCCTTTTTTTTTTTTTTATAACATAAGGTCGCAAACGAGCAAGCGGCCACCTGAATCCGCCAAAATGGCGAAGCGACCGCTGCCCATAGACATCCGCAATTGCAGATGCGTTGCCTACCCTTATACGACGAAGGAGGAGACGCACATAAAGAGGATATTTCCCCTTCCTATGCATCTCCTCCACCATCAAATCCACTTCCTCTTCCCATCCTCTCCTTATAAGAAAAGGGTGGTAAAGAGAAAGGGACTTAAATTAGGCCTCCGGCACCACACTCATCAGACGAAACACGGAATTACTTCCACTTCACGCCTGTCTTCTGTGTGGTCGTGGTATTACACCGGGCGTGCCGGCCCATTCGTGCGAAGATGTTAAAGCGGGCACTACCACTGTTAAAAGTTACCTACCCTAAGTTAGTGTGACTAGGACATAATCAACCACAATGGCCCAGTGCGGGTTGACTCCACACATATCTTTGAATTTATTCTCCGATATGTGTAGGTTTCATCACGATGTTTTCCTTTACCGTAAGAATTAATGTAGTGAATATTATTTTCAATATTAATATTAATTTAATTAAGTCGAGTGTTATAAGTGACGAAAAGCTTTGATCTATTTGATAAGTGAGAATTGATTACACTTTCACATCTTTAATATTGTCAAAGAAGAAAAGCGTAAGTAAAATTCACAAAATGCGACTTCTATTTAAAAGGCAAAGAACAGTTATTGAATAATTAAACAGCAAATCTTAGAACTTCGATTAAAAGCTTTTTAAATCTTGTTTATTTAAAGAGAAATGTCCTTTATTTTTCTACTTATTTCATTTATCTAATTAAATTTTTTGACCACGATCCCGCCTGATCTTAAGTTAATATCTATACTATTATAATAAAGCGTAAACGCACACTTCTTTATTGCCTAAGATGTCAGCAATTACAGCATATTTTTAAATAATTATTTTTTTAATAAAAACCCCAAAACTTACATCAGGCTTTAGGTTATATATTTTAACACCATTAAACTTAGGGGGTAAATGTTTTGGATAAAAACCCTAATGTGGGAAAGAGACCATAAGTTGCTGCCAACATCAAGCTTTGTTGTTGATAATTTGACAAAGGTGAACAATAAAATAAAATTTTCATAATTTCATGCTTATGAAGCCGCACGGGAACAGCTAGTATTGTAGAAAGACGATGCGAGCTAATTTATTTAGTACTAACTAGTACCCTCGTGGATGTCAACTATCCTTCAGTGAAGTCCGGTCGAAATCGGTCCTGCCGTTTTGGAGATTACCCGGAACAAACGAGGCTTGCGGACAGATAGACAGACATTTTTTTTAAATTCGATTTTCGTTTTCAGCAAGGCAAATACATCATATTTCAAAAATCTGGAATTTTCTTTTATTATAACAGACACTCCAATTTTATTATATGTATAGAAATAGACAAGACGATAATTCTTTAAAATTTCATTTCCCTTATAGCCAAGCATTGTAAAGATTAAACCATTTTATCTATGCTACAAGTAATGAATACTACCATTTTAAATAGATCACGACACACATTGGATTACAAATGTAAATGTGACAATGTATTTGGTCAGGTTATGCGATATTCAAATAGCTAGCCATATCGATTTACGGTTATTGCACGGAATTAGTTCAATAATAATTAACTGCTGGATACAACGCGCGGATGATTGCACTCTATTGCATGATAGTAGATTACTTAACATCAAGGTTAATAGCCATAGATATACAATCTATAGACAGACTGTTTTGTCAAAGTTAAGTTTAAAGGACAACGCATCTCAAGATGTCAGTTTCAGTAACATGTGTTGTTGACTTTGACAGACCGCGACGCGAGGTTTGTTTATTGTGTAGTGACGTCATGAGCCGTTTTTGAGAAGTTTTTATTTACGTGTTTTTTTAATGAAATGTTGCGTATATAACTTTATTATATTTTTTTCGTGTTTATATACAGATTATCGACAAAATAAAAGTGATTCCAACAGTTAGGAAACTACCTACTTATTATTTTAATGTCATCACAAAGTAATAAATACGAACGATATTCTTAAGATAATCTGTTGCTCGAAGTTTTCAGCACGCTTAAAAATCTGTCATACGTGGAAAAAACTCAAAGCGTTTTTGTAACATTTCCCTAAAACGTATGCGAAAAGGATAACACCATTAGAGGAAACCATTTGGAACAGTCCATTTGCGTTTTCAATATGCATGAGCCCGTAAATCGGACGTGTCCCTTCTACCGTTAAAATGTTTGTAATCCTACCTTTTAGTCATAACGCTTCTAAGTTAACGGTTATTTTAAATATTAAGAGTGCGCTACTTTGAGTAAACTTGCACAACTGTTTAGTCTTGCTTTGATTTCTATGAGCTTATATGGAGGTGCATACTACTCGATTCTTAGTTGTGCAACTAAATAGTTGAATTGGCCGCGAAACAATCGACAATCGCACAACAGTTTGACTAATATTTTAGTCAAAGATGAAGAAGTAATTCTAAAAACTTTATTTTGCTGTTTACATTTGTCACATTTTCAATTGAAAATGTCACAATTACCGTTACCATAATATCCTTGCTTCTTTAATGTTGGCAGCTAATAGTTTATGGTCTCTTTCCCACGTGAAGGTTTTTATCCACTGGATTTACCCCCTAAGTTTAATAGAGTGAAAATATATAGCCTAAAGCGTGTTGTAAGCGTAGGGCTTTTTATTAAAGAGAGTATTATTCAAAAAAATGCTGTGATTGCTGACATCCCACGCCACAAAGTAGTAAGAATTTACGCTTTATTATATCAGCATAGATAAAATGTTTTGAATTGTACATTTGACAAAGTTATTAAATAAATACTCTGTTGCGAGAATCGTAAATAAGCCACGACTTAATCCTTCCAATGCTTGATAGACTTACGTAACTTCAATCAAATAGTCTATCTCGTTTGAGGTGTACACCTCTACCGAAATTGCAAACATTTAGTTAATGAAAACGTTTCTGAAACATTAGTAAACCTTAATATTTTCTTTTAGTTTCTTAGAATCACTCCTTGGGCACTCACAGAATTAAATATTTATAAAATTGTGCTCTCAAACATGTTCACTTGGATTATTAAACCTGCTGCTTGACCTTTTCACGGTTTAACATTTAAATTTGTTTTTCTGTCCACGAGTAAACATTTTTTTTATAATAATTCAAATACATTGTAATAGTTAAACAATATTTAAAAAATAAATGAATAATTTATGGTTAATTTTAAAGTTTCGAAATTCAGTATACACGGTATTAAAATAAAAAAGTCAGTTAAAAATTTTTAGATTTGGGATTTATCAAATTGATTTGTGACTAACAGATTTGATAGCAAAGTAAAAACCAAAACCGATAATTAAAAAGACATGATAAAATATTTCTTCTTCAAGCAATAACTACTTACTAACTTACAGTACATATTTACCACTAGCTTAAGCCAGCGACTCCGTTCGTGTGGAAATAAAAAATAAAAGAGTAGACTATGTGTTCTTTCAGGCTATCTTCTCCATCTTTGCCAAATTTCATCTAGATCTGTTCAACAGTTTAGGCTACAAACTCTAGCAAACATCCATCCATCTAAACTTTCGCATTCATTATACCAGTGTACTGGAATGTATTAAGTGTACTGTACATGTCAAAATTTCCTCAAAGACAATTTCGCGTGTCAGCCATTTCCCTTGAATGGCTGTAACCATGAACGTCGAGCATTAAACCGGAGAGAATTCTGGAAGCCACATACTCGCAATAATTAGAAACGTAATTCCAAGGGATTTGTGTCACTGCTATTTGTAAGTCAGGGGATAACATTTTAAGGCGGCATGTGAATTAATTAAAACAGAAATATTTACGCACAGGAAGGTAATTTAAAAAGTAATAATTAGTAATAAATTTTATTTATATATTTTTTTTATAGAAAAAGGGGGCAAACAAGCAGCGAATCGTTTGGTATCAAGTGATCCGATGCTCATGAACATCCGCAACGCCAAGGCCTTTGAGGGTGGAATACGCTCTTTCCTTGAGGGCTCCTAAGTCGTAACTGTTTGGAAATACCGCTGAGGACAGAGTATTCCACAACGCGGCTGTACGAGGTACCTGAAAACCTCGTCTTTATTTATAGCTGTTGCGAAGTTCGACCGGATAAAATAGGCTATGTCTTCTCCCAGACTATATTCTCCATCTGTGCTAAATAACATCGAGATTCGTTGAGCCGTTTAGGTGCACATAGTAATAAACTATCCATTTTCACAGTGGTAGTGCCTAGTGGTTATGGAGTATTTTACAACATAAGGTGGCAAACGAGCAAGCGGCCACCTGAATCCGCCAAAATGGCGAAGCGACCGCTGCCCATAGACATCCGCAATTGTAGATGCGTTGCCTACCCTTATACGACAGAGAAGGAGATGCACATAAAGATATTTCCCCTCCTACTTATCTCCTCCTCTGTCAAAACCACTTCCCCTTCCCATCCTCTCCTTATAAGAAATGGGTGGAAAGGGAAAGGGATTATAATAAGGGCTCCGGCACCACACCCATCAGACGAAACGAGGAATTGCTTCCGCTTCATTTTCTGTATGGTCGTGGTATTTTTGGGGGCGAGCCGGCCCATTCGTGCGAAGTTGTTATAGCGGGCTCTACCACTGTCAATTGTTTATTCCAATGTTCTACTTTTTTAGTTATTTTGTGAAGATAAATAGTGATTTTAATATTGGGAGCAATTTTATATTGTGATGTGGGATGTGTGAGTGCGTGTTTCCGAACGAAGATGAGGGAATTATTGATTTGACTGACGTAAAAGAATATAGAAAGAAATAGACGAAAAAGACGCAAAGAGATAGCCGTATGTTTTCTAAGAGGAATAAAGTAATTGAAAAACTAGGGTTTATGGTGAGAAATAAAGTGATTAAATAAGAAGACTGTTTATTTTTTTGTCCCAACCCTACAGTTATATGAAAAGTGTTTCGATTCAATTTGGAGTTTTCGTCTATTAACGTAAATTTGTGACAAAAAATTCTTTGCACCAATATAAATTCTTTAACAAGATAAAACCTCAATACAAACTGTCTACCTATTGTACGAATTTTTATCCTTTAATTGCAATCCTTTGTGATATCTAACAGAATCTTTGTAACCAATTAAATGTAAAGAATAAAATGGCAGACATTTTTAAAACGATAAGCTCGAGCTATAACAAAAAGAAAATTGCGCAGAATGTAACAATGTGCTCCGACTCGACGGTAACATATTGCTACACTCTGGCATTTTCATAAATTGCTAACCCTTGTCATCTTCGGTATGTCATTTTATAATATGACGAAGATGACATTATTTGGAACATGAATTTCAAGTAAAAAAACATAAAACCTTCCTTTCCGCTTACATATCTTCTTTATATCTTTAAAGCGTTAAACAAAATATTTCGTAAAATTTCTAATTCCAATTTTTACCTAAGATTTTAACTTCCGGTAATTCTGATGGTTGTTTTTATTTGACTGCTACCAAGATCTGAGGACATAGCACGAAAATTTGTTGTAGATAATCGTATCCAAATCGACAAATTTGTTTACGTGTAAACAAAAAAGTGAAGTGAAGTGAAGAAGAAGTAAAGTGTTACAGCAAGTTTAAAAGTAACTAAGACATTTTTAAACAAAGTCGATGTCGTCAATACTTTCTCTCAAAAAATTCGTGTTCGACCTCTGTCTAGTTGTTTAAGTGACTTAAAACATTTGAAATCATTTAATGCTTACTTACTAACCAATTACACACTGGTACGTCTTCAGAAAGTCATAGTTACTCCTGACTACCTCATAATGGTTATACGGTCGTGAACACTTCTTTATAACTCACAGTTTATATAGCATTCCATTATTAACGTATAGTATCTCTGAGCTATTAAAGGTGCTCGTGAGGTCTAGAAAATGCTTCATACAAAGCCTTAATAGACAATATGAAAGCTGTTTATCGTCATTAAGACTTTCTTTATTACTCCGACTATGATAGTGATTAAATACTCTTATATTGGGAAGGATTTTCTGTCTACACTAACGTTATAAAGAGGAAAACTATATTTGATTGTAAGAAATAGGGTCAAAAACTACTAGACCGATTACAAAGATTCTTACACCATTAAAAGCTACATTATTAGTAACATAGGCATTTTTTTTAATATTACGCAGACGAAGTCGCGAGCGAAAGCTAGTTAAATATAAAATAACACCGTATTATCTATACTAATATTATAAAGAGAAAAGTTTTGTATTTTCGTCCGTTGTTCGTCCGTCAATTAGGTAGGCAACATCTGCAATTGCAATTGCGGATGTCTGGGCAGCGGTCGCTTCGCCAGACCGCTTTCGTGGATGCAGATTCAAGTTGTCGTTTGCTACTTCATAATATGAGTAATACCAAAATTTTAAAATGACAAGTATTAAGTAATAATCATACTAATGTTTTAAATGCGAAAGTTTGGATAGATGGATGGATGTTTGTTAGAGTTTATAGCCTAAACTGATGAACGGATCTCGATGAAATTTGGCATACATGTAGAGGATAGTCTGGCAGAACGCATATGCTACTTAGTTTTGTTTTTTTATCACCACGCGGACGTCATTATAGAGCGAACGGAAATCATTTTACGGTCACTCTATAATGACATCAATTTTATTGTCACTCGACTGGACTAATTGTAACAGACGCCACAATTGCGCTGATTTATTATTTATAGAGTAAATAGGATAATTTAGTGGGTAATTATTGGTTTTAAAATTTTCACAATACGCTAAACAAAACATTCACAACCTCAACGCAGAAGAAGAGATGTCGGGATTTCTATGAGTCTATTTGGAATTTATTTCTGGAATGGACATGTTCGTATGAAATTCGTTCGTACTTTTTTTTAAATCATAAAGGGAACAAACGGGCAAGTTTCGTGGGATAAAAAAATAAACAAAACTGAGTATGCCTACGTGTGCTTCCAGGCTATCCTCTACATCTATACTAAATATCATAGAAATCGGTTCAGTCTTTTACGTTACAAACTCTAACAAACATCCATCTATCCATCCATACATCCATTTAAACTTTCGTATTTATAATATAAGTATGATTAGTATGATGCCTTTATTGGACTAGGTAAAAAATGAAAAAAAAACACACTTTTTTGTTCCAAACCATTCTCTGTTGAGTCCCTTTCTTTAACAATTCCATAAAGATGCTTAGTACTGATCATTTTAACTGCAGAGTCGAAATGTTCAGTTCAAATTGTGCTTTTATAGACAACTTTTTTCAACTGATCAGTTATAATTGTCAGTTGTAACTGAACGTATATAGTCTTTAGATTTATCTACAGCTTAATATAAAGATCATATTTTTAAATTAAATTGTCCGTTTAAAAAAGATACGCTAGAGTTACGGAGTGTTCTCGTTTACGAAGTTGTCAAACACAGCATTTTTATTCAGACAAATTGGTTAGTTTTAGTTTTGTTTTCTATTGTACAATTTAGTTATAGTGTTACCAAAGCAAACGCGGGGATTGTTTTATTTCTTCGTAAATTTATAACGTCACTTTTGTATGGAAACGTTGGTTCCTTTATTTTTTTAAAGAAACTAAATGGGATAGTAATATTGTAACACACGTTTCGATACACATACGAGTGTTTAAAATTGTTTTAATTATATGCATAAAAAATTACAACATAACCTCATCTATGTTAATATTATAAAGAGGAAGGATTTGTATTATTATTTTTATTGAAATAACTCACAAACGAATAGGCCAATTTTAATAATTCTTTCACTGTTAGAAAGGTAATTTAACTGTGAGTAACATAGGATATATTTCTTATTCTCACGCCGACGAAGTCGTAAGCAACAGCTAGTATACAAATAGAATGACGAAGGAAAACAATTTGATTCAAATGGAATATTTTGATATTTGAATTCTCTTTAAATGTTTAAATTTTTTTCGAATAAAAATGCCGTATGTATTAACCCTTGTTGCTCTGACCCCTTTTGTCAAAGGAAACTTTTCCGGCAAACAACGTTCAACAAACATACCAACATTTTCCTCTATAATTTACTTCGTCCAGCGATGTCAATATTGTGTGATTAAACAAGTAACTTGATCTTGTTGCGGATGGATAAATAAAATTGGATAAAACCACATGACAATTTTAATGTTTTAATTTGTTTTTAAATTACTCCTGCAAAAGGAAACACACAAAGGAACATGAATAATAATAAATTCATTTATTGAACCAAAAAATGGTTACAGAAAATTGACCCAGGGTCCTCGCACTAGGCACAGCCTGCATCGCGGAAACCCAGCTATCAATTATATACATGTTATTCATTAACATAATAATCAGAGAATTAAATAAAATACTAGTTGTACATCATTAGACGCAACATATCTACCTATAATTACAACGTAAATAGATTAACACACTAAAAAAAACAGCATAAAAGCGTGTGCACAAAGAAAACTAAACTATCGGCCAACTGTTTAGTCTCGCTTTGATTCCTAACAGCTTATATGATGCATATACTACTCGATTTTAGTTGTGCAACTAAACAGTTTGACAGCGAAACAATCGACAATCGCACAACAGTTTAGTTACATCACTCATTTCAGCGCTAATTAGTTTTTATTTAAATTAAATGTGGACAGAGTCACGAGCCTTAGCTAGTGAATATATAAATACTAAGTACATAACAAAGACCGTAGTACATTTCGCACTTAATGAGCCTTCACACATTTCACTAGCTTTCGACGACCCACTTAGCTAAAACCCCGCCAAAGTACAGTGTAACCTTACCTAAAAATAAGGAGAATATTTTGTTGGTTAATAGCAATAACACAAAAAGCTTTTATTCCATCTACGTATAAAATTAATTCACTCTTTTCACATTTTTTAAAAGATGGTCATATTTTTTTTATATTTGTCACGTAAAATAATTTAAAAATAAAACTATTGTTTAAACAAATCGAATCTAATATTAGAAAACATTTAATTGATCGAGTGTAAGAACAAGGAATTCTTTATGTTATTTCCTCATCACCAGCTCACTATACGTCCCCATTAAGGGGCTCGGAGCCTACCCTAAGTAAGGCGTGACTAGGCCATAGTCAACCACGCTGGCTCACTGCAGGTTGGTTGACTTCACACAGATCTTTGAATTTCTTCGCCGATATATGCAGGCATCACGATGTTTTCCTTCACCGTAAGAACGTTAGGTAAATTATGTACATATGAAAATTCGAGAAATCGAAAGTCACATTGGTAGGTAGATTACAAGTCAAGTGCTTAAACCACTGAGCCACCGACGCTCTGATATGTTATTACTTGGTTAACTAAAAAAATATCTATGACGTAATTAAAATAGAACCGAGGAAAAGGGTATATTAATCCGTAGATATAGGATCAAAATAAATAATAACAAAACCTTTTCTGGTACAATACTTTCATAATATTCCGTCTCACAATGTTATAATAGGATAACGCGAGGAGAACAAATGAACGGTTAAATGACAACGACAAAATGTCGAGAATATTCTGATGCAACGTAATTGGAGAGACATCATAGATCTTTTAATACCAGTACTATAAAATTATAATAAATCAAGATTAATACAAAGATATAATTTGACCTTAAAACACAATTTTTGGTATAGCCAATGAAAGCATTTACACGCATAAAAAATAAACAATTTAAAACAAGCATAAGAAACTTGGAGCGTCGCTGGCTCAGTGGTTTGAACACTTGACTTGTAATCTACAGGTCTTGGGTTTGAATCCCGCCACGTACCAATGTGATTTTCGATTTTTAGAATTTTCATATGTACATAATTTATCCGACGTTCTTACGGTGAAGGAAAATATCGTGATGCAACCTGCACATATCGGCGAAGGAATTCAAAGATATGTGTGAAGTCAACCAACCCGCACTTGGCCAGCGTAGTTGACTATGGCCTAGTCACCCCTTATTAGGGTAGGCTCCGAGCCCCTCGGTGGGGACGTATAGTGTGCTGGTGATGATGTGATGATAAGAAATTTCAAGGAATATTAATCTATAATTTTAACTAAATGGTGTGAACTTTATGATATTAATTTAATAGTATAAGGTGGCATACGAGCACGCGGCCACCTGAATCCGCCGAAATAGTGAAGCGACCGCTACACATAGACATCTCCAATCACAGATGCGTTATCTACACTTAATCGACGGAAGAGAAGACACATAAACAGGACACCATACAAAAAGAGAAGAAATGGTGGCTGTGGAAAATAAGAAAGTTTACAAAGTAATACAAATCGTGCTCTAATACAAACTAACAATTATCAACCTAGTCTTGTCTTTACATGTCGGCACAGTATGTACTCTTCTATACATCTCTATCAGCCGTCATATCTGAATTCACTCCATTTTCCCACTGTCCATCCATTTTCCTCCGGTATTCTCTACATTCTAATCTAGATGATATGACAAAATTTTACACTAAAAATGTTTTTGCATCGCATATAGAAGGATTGTGCAAAATTTGAATAACAAACTTACATCTTTGTAATATGCTTTAGTATTCGAGCACAGTTTTAGAACAAGTACGTGCTTTAATTTTTATCGCGAATCGAGTACGAGCTCGGCATAGGATTACGTGGAATGAGTGAGGTTGACAGGTGCTGTGGAAAAAAACGTTGAAGCGTAGGAGTTCTAAATGACATGTTCAAGAATGGCGGAAGAACCATTTTTTTGCTTTATTATAAAAGAATCAGAGATCTGAGAAATTAAAACTGAAGTAATTAACAACACAGATAAAATTAATGGAAAGAAACTCAGAGATATTCCGTGTCCATAAAATTGTTTACAATTTAAAAAAAAAACGTTAAAACAAAAGGTAGTCAAAAAGTAATCTATAGTAATGTTATAAGGATATATCTTTCATATGTATTTTTGTATAGATTGAAATAACTCAAAAACTACTCTGTCGATTTTAAAAATTCTTTCACCATTAAAAAGCTACGTTATCAGTGAGTAACATAGGCTATGTTTCATTTTTTATTCCACGTGGACAAAGTCACGAGCAACAGCTAGTCTTGAATAAACAAAATATAAACGTGACAACGAGAGACAGAAACAAAGAAATGTGAGAGAGCAAGGCTTCTGACCATAAATTGCAAGAAACATAATAATTACCGTGCTTAAAATAGACGAGTAAACGTGGAAACCACAATAATGTAGCAATTAGAAACGTAATCCCCAACCTTCGTAAGTAATTGTATTAATTGGATATACAAACCAAGTGGATTAATATTAAGCGTCGCGGTTTATGTTTAATGAAATGGAATTTCTATTATTATGAAGAAAGATTTTCTAACAATATGAAGGAAACTTTAATTATTAGTATAGTAATAGAAAGATATGTTTGAAGGTCCTGATATGGTCCAGTGTGGTTTACTATGGTCTTGTTAACCCTGGTCGCGGAAGAAAGCGCAAGCGTTCCTGTGACCCAGCCATTGACGGGTAGAAGGAACACCGCTGGGTTTTTAGTGGGTATTCCGGCCATCTTTCATCCTCTCGGCCGACGAGTCCCTCATACCTTGGTAACAGGGGGGGGGGATGCGTAAATGCATTTTCCCAGCGAGAAAAAAAAATGGTCTTGTTAACCCTAACTTAGGATAGGCTCCAAACACCTCAGTGAGGACTTAGGATTTTTGTCTATTGACTAAAATAGAAGAAAAAGAATTTTGATTTTTTCATCATAAATTATGTATCATTAGCTATCGCTCGCGATTCCATCCTCGTGGTATTAAAAAAAACAATAGTAAGTAGCCTATGTGTTCTTCCAGACTATCCTTTACATCTATGCAAAATTGTATAGAGATCTGTTCAGCAGTATAGGCTACAAACTCTATCAAACATTCATCCATCCATCTGAACTTTCGCATTGATAATATTAGTAAGATTATGAACGCCCAAAATTCTTCAGTCAATTGGTGAGTAAAACACAGTATGTTATAGCTATCATTGACTGTCTTGGAAAGGATATTGTTTGCTTTGAGCCTACATTGATTGCTCCAAACACATACCAACATACAAACCAATATGTAGAGAATGTGTACTTTAGTTAATGCAAGCCATCTCAAAGTAAATAAGCCACATTCTTGCCGCTAAAGCGTTTGCTTAAGTCTACTCAAATAGAATTATTGATTGGTTACTTGGTTTCAATTCCATGTTTCGTATATTCCTGGGAACTGATTCATCAAATTATAGTATACTAGATTTTATCCATCATCATCAAAAATGACAGCTGCTGCCAGTGGTGCAAACATCTCTTCTGAGTAAATTAAATCTCTAAAAATAGGAATTCAATTGAAACCAGTTAACAACATAACAAGTTAACAACAGTTACAACTATTACAAAAACAACAAGACTAACAAACATCAACACCATCGTTAAACAATTAAAATGGAGATGGACAGGACACACTGTACGCGGCCCCGACAAATTTTTGGTATCCTAAAAGTGGCAAAAGAAAGCGTGGAAGACCAATCAAAAGATGGGTAGATGAAATTAAGACAATAGCGGGACACACCTGGACCAGGACAGCAACAGATAGAAGGGAATGGAGGAAGTTGGAAGAGGCCTATGTCGGTAACGGACAAACAGATAATAATTAATGACATTTAATACTTGTAACTAAAATTAACATTGTAAAATTATCTGTAATAAAGGCTATTAAAAAAAAAAAATTCATCCGCGACTCCGTCCGCATGGAATTGAAAAAACAAAAATAGTAGCCTACGTGTTCTTCCAGACTATGCTCTACATCTACGCTAAATTTCATCGATGTTTTTACAGTTTAGGTAAGGAACTCTAACATCCAACCATCTAAACTTTCGCATTTATAGTATTAGTAAGATTATACTATGGTCCCGTACAGTGTCGGGTTTCCCGTTGCTAAAAAGAATACCCATTCAGTCTATTGTACAGTTAACTTATCAGTACAATGGAATTGTTTATCTAAATTTTACAAACGCGCTGTTATCTAAAACACATTTTAACTGAAAAAAAATCTGTACCTGTAGACACTATCTCAAATTGTTTTATGTGAATCATTACACATATGTTTGATATATATCTTGAGCATTTATACTGTCTTACAATAATATTATGCAGTATTTGAGAATAGTAAATTATAACGAGGAAATCGCGGTTTTGTTAAACCGAACTTTCTGGGGGAATCGTTCCAGGAAGGGTTCAAAGCGGTACTCGATTACTTCAGTTATTTTGGTAAGAATCTAATTATCTTTTATTATAATTTTAAACTGTAGCTCATGTTTATTGTTTGGTTGGTTCAGCAGTATTCAAATTGACCTTAGTACTTTATTTAGTGTTTATACTGTATTGTACTTTGACGGCACAGTATGCGGTCTTCCACACATCTCTACCACCACATCTGAATTCTCTCCTTTACGAATATCCTCTTTCTATTCATCCATACTTTCTTGTCTTTCTCCTTTGTAGCCAATTAACAATTTAAATTTCACATCTGACTTCTGTGAACAAACATCGTTAAACGCTTCCTTAAAATATTCACTTTTAATTAATTACTCGATAGGTTGTTTTGACCAAGTTATAAGAGAACATTAAATATATTATACGAATTATGTTAAAAGGCAAATCAGTTTGGTTATTTCTTCATTGCTCAAACACCTGTACCAAAGTTGTTTTATGGAAGAACTGCATGTCAAAGAGCGTGCTCACCTTAGACTAAACTATCGCATAACTGTTTAATCTCGCGTTGATTCTTATGATCGATTTTAGTTGTGTGTTTATGGAAGCTGTGTGCCTGCTCTAAAGCAAAAAAACATAATTAGCTGGTAAAAAATTGTCTACATAATTTGTAAAATCACACAGATTTCTGATTTCATTTCGCAAATATTATTGTTGGCAACGAAAATAAATAAAGCAATAATTAAATTCTCTCTGAATAAATTTGTGTAAATAATTTTCCTTTCCCGCGTGTTTTGTGAGCAATTACAGAGAAATCGTTCCGCCTCTAGGAATTTCCTTTCAACATTATTGTAATATACTTGATTAGAGTCTCACAAATGTTTTAATTGTGTGTGTTATTTATAATAGCTTTAAAACATGAATACAGAAGGAATCACTAAACATCCCATTGCAAACAATATTTAGGAAAACTTCAACGATAACAATAGTTGACATAACATCGAAAAATCAGCCCTGCAATCAATTGACTTGTCTTAATGTTTATGTACCAGCACTGCAGCATTCTAAATTTTTAGTTTATATTATCAAGAATTAATCAATTTTACATCAATGGTATTAAAATATTATTGCTTTCGTCCGCGACTCCGTTCGCATGGAATTAAATAAAAACAAAAGTGAGTAGTCTACGAGTATGTGTTCTTCCATTATCTTCTACATCTATACCAAATATCGTCGTAATCCATTCAGCTGTTTAGACTACAAACTCTAACAAACATCAATACATCTAAACTTTCGTATTTATAATATTAGTATGATATTATGATTTCAAATCTATTTATCTCAATAATCCAGAAAACCGTTCTTCTAAATTTGTTAATTTTACAAGTAGTCGGATTAACTTAAGATTTATAAACGCAGTTTGCTTAAGTCTGATCTTCACTTCCATTAGCGTTATCTCTAAGACCACAGTCAGCTCGAACGTTACTTGCTATAAATCAATCTATGACAGCTTTAATTTACAATTTGATAATATTCTAATCGAGAGCTGATTGGATAATAAATACCTACTTTCTTGACGTCTTTACTTTATACTAGCTGTTGCTCGCATCTTCGCCCGCGTGAAATTGAAAATAAAAAACATGGCCTGTGTTACTCACAGATAAGTAAAGTTTTTAATAGTTAAAGAATTTTTGAATTCGCCTCAGTAGTTTTTACGTGAATCGAATACATACAAAAATCCAAATATACAAATCTTTCCTCTTTATAATACCAGTATAGATTGTTTTAAGCTTCCACAAAAACTCTTTTGTTTTTAACCGTTTATTAGAGTAGTTTTTATAATTAAATAGCCTATGTGTTCTTCCAGACTATCCTCTACATCTGTGCCAAATTTAATCGAAATCCGTCCAGCTGTTTAGGCTACAAACTCTGACAAAGATCCTTCCATCTAAACTTTCGCATTTATAATATTAGTATGATTGTAAAATGCTTAAATTCAGGTTGGAAATTGATATATTGTAAACCTTCGTATAAACCTTTGTCTATTTTTAATCGTATGCTTTTAACCAAGCTATAGAATGTTGCAAAAATGGCAATAGAAGTTCAGTAGATTTAGTTTGTTTTAATGAAAATGTGGTTATTTTTTACTACAGTAAACTAGTATAGCAATTAAGTTCACCGTTGTTGACTGACTTGGCTTTAGTTGATTAAGTAAAACGGCAAGCGAAATTACAAAGCTCCGTGTTTCTTGAATTAAATAATTTAATAAAGTATCGCAAAGTATTCGAGTAATTTACAGAAGAGATTCCATTAAAGTTAAGTAGATTGTCTCTTACTTTGAGGAAAACGGCTTCTTTTGGCGAATTGCAAACATTTACCCGAATTTGTCTCTCAAGTTCTTTTACAATAAAGGGAACCTTTAAATATCAAAGTTTTGAATGATTAGTTACTTTATTTGAAATGTGTTAATAAGGATTTGTATAAGATATGTTAATCTAATCTGGTAATTGTTTTAAAATATTTCTTTGGGTATTTATTAAAATGACAAAGGTGCAACCGATTTAAGAGTAAGATAGGGTGCAATAAACTGTCACACAACTGTTGTGCGATTGTCGATTGTTTCACAACCAATTCAACTGTTTAGTTCCACAACTAAAAATTGTGTACGCACCTCTATATAAGCTCATAGGAATCATAACGCGACCTAACAATTGTTCAGTAGTTTAGTCAAAGCTGTGCGCTTTAAGAATGCCTCATGCCACAGAAGGTAAAGAAGATGACATAGAAGAATGAGGACTGGAAATTGTTGCATCAACAAGAACGTCATAATTTGAGTTACCTCGGTCTTGGTAGATCTCTACCTCCTTTTCTAGTTACTCTGTCTCCAAGTTTATCGAAACATTGTCTAGTTACTATACTATTCACTCTATCGTAACAAGCGAATTTCAGTTCTTTTGGATTATTCCCAACCGTCAACCCCACTATGTATATATTTATGAGAATAAAAAGTTTCACCCGTCCCACCTTTTAGTCCCACTATTACCAATAAGGTGACAGATGGAACCGTTATGAAATAAAATAAGTTCAACCGCCTCCTCATCCCAAAAAAAGGTACGGATGAAGCTTTTTCTTCTCATCTGTCTCTATATGGGGACAGAGAAGGGTGACGGTTGGGAATAATCCGTTCTACCAACATAAAATTCTTTGTTCAATACTGATTTACACCATGTTAAAT
The DNA here is from genome assembly GCF_000836215.1 of Papilio polytes. Lineage (NCBI taxonomy): Eukaryota > Metazoa > Arthropoda > Insecta > Lepidoptera > Papilionidae > Papilio > Papilio polytes. The sequence goes on from NW_013525805.1 coordinate 3,346,795, forward strand.
TCACACCTGTGCCATCAATATCTCGTTTTTCTTTGATATCAGTGACGCTGATTCACGAGAGAATAATGTTGTTACGACATCAATTCGTTTTAGAGAATGGAGGTGAATATTTCATGTCGGGAATCCAAATGGTTATGCGAACCCAATTTACTAACTTATATGTAAAACTGTAATGAATGAAATGCGTATTTACTGTTTATTTTTAGTTTAATTTTAATTTCGGATTAAATTACCTATTTTTAAAATAGTTTTGTATAGTAATTAAAGTTTTCAATTTATATATGCTAGCTTTTGCCCGCGACTCCGTCCGCGTGGAATTAAAGAAAATCAAAACTGAGTAGTCTATGTGTTCTTCCAGACTGTTCTCTACGTGTATGCCAAATTTCATCTAAATCCGTTCAGCCATTTAGGCTACAAACTCTAACAAACATCCATACATCCATCTAAACTTTCGCATTTATAATATTTGTATGAAGTATGATTTAAATTTAATGTTCGTAAGATACGGGTTTCTTACCACTATTGAATTGTTTTAGCTCCCGATATTTCGGCATAGTTGCATGCGCCATGTTCACGGGCTGACTGAAGTGATGCGGTAGTGTGAAAAAAAAAGTTACACGAAGCCATACCGGTCTACTTTTCTCCTGATACTGCGACCACTATTGTCCTCGTTTTCACTAAAGTCCACACTAGCTGTTTTCTGTCGACAAACTATTTGATTTAAATTTGTTTCACAGTAAGTACTTGAGGTACATTATGTAAGTATTAATTTAGAAGATCTAAAATCATATTGGTGCAACACCTGATTCGAACCTAGGATCAGTAGATTACAAGTCAAGTGCTCAAACCACTGAGCAACCGACGCTCTCGAAATATAGATTGAATGAAAGAAATGCTTAAGAGGGACTTTAATTCAAATAGAAATATGGAAGAGAAGAAATTGTGTCTACATTCCGAAAAGAAAACGCAATAAATACCTTTATTTCACTTTAATCTATACTATTATAATAAAGCGTAAACACACATTTCTTTGTTGCCTAAGATGTCAGCAATTACAGTATATTTTTAAATAATTATTTTTTTAATTAAAAGCCCTATACTTACGTCACGCTTTAGGCTATATATTTTCACGCTATTAAACTTAGGGCTAAATATTTTGGATAAAAACCCTAATGCGGGAAAGAGACCATAATTTGCTGCCAACGTCAAGGAAGCAAAACTACCAAAGTTTGTCATGTAATGTCATTTTGACATTTGCTATTGATAATTTAACATATGTAAACAGTGAAATAAAATTTTCATAATTTCATGCGGATGAAGCCGCACGGGAACAGCTAGTTCTTAATTAAAATAAAGGTGTATTAATTAGTAAACTTATTTATGCAACATAATAAATATCAGCTTGTAAAGTAAGTGAATATAATAATAATATTAATCATTAGTAGTGGCTCGTTACCGGAGTCGGTTTTTATCTTGCATATAATTTCAGTACGCGACCAAAATGCGCATTCGAACGTGAATTTTATAACAGGAATGTAACTTAATGTATTTCTAGATTTTATTAATATTTAAATACTGATATACTATATTTTTTTTTATAACATTAGGTGGCAAACGAGCAAGCGGCCTGAATCCGCCAAAATGGTGAAGTGACCGCTGCTCATAGACATCCGCGATCGCAGATGCGTTGCCTACCCTTTTCCGACGGAATAGGAGACGCATATAAAGAGGATAATGCCCCTTCCTATGCATCTCCTCAACCGTCAAATCCACTTCCCCTTCCCATCCTCTCCTTATAAGAAAAGGGTGGTAAAGAGAAAGGGACTTAAACTAGGCCTCCGGCACTACACTCATTAGAAGAAACAGGGAATTGCTTCCATTTCACGCCTGTCTTCTGTGTGGTCGTGGTATTACTGGGGGCGTGCCGGCCCTGCAGTGCTAAGATGTTAAAGCGGGCACTACCACTACGATATATCTCAATTACGGTAAAAACAGATTTTTTTTTCCATACATTAATCCGATTGTTATAACAAGTGCTAACTAAAAGTTAAACTTAAAAAAAGGTTATTAAATAATCGTATGTCCTCGACAGTATTTCCAAACC
>NW_013525805.1:3349206-3351738 GCF_000836215.1 Papilio polytes
TTTTTTTCCATACATTAATCCGATTGTTATAACAAGTGCTAACTAAAAGTTAACTTTAAAAAAAGGTTATTAAATAATCGTATGTCCTCGACAGTATTTCCAAACCAATACGACTTAGGGTCCTTAAAGAAGCGAGCCTACAAGTTCCTCAAAGGCCGGCAACGCATCTGTAGTTCCTCTGGTGTTGCGGATGTCTGCGCGTCGTTGACCACCTTTGTGTTCCCGCCGCTCGTTGGCCCCCTCTATTATAAAAAAAAAAACTACAAAAATAAAAGACAAAAAAGCAAATTTCGTTAGCGCAAAGGACCATACGTTGTGCTATTTTGACAGTAGTAGTGATCGGAGGAACCCTTGATGGATCCGAAACTAGTACTAGTTGGTGCCGCTACTGGAAAAATAGACGTAAGTGACTACCGTTTAGGGTCGTCACCCCTTATTAGGGTAGGCTCCGAGCCCCTCGGCGGGGACATGGAACTGGTGATGGTGGATAGATATTCTAAGTTCAGTTTATTTTTAAGTTTACAAAAGACATCTTATACTAAACTAATAATTCAAATAACCACGAATATTAATCTTAATCTTGTTAAACATTAGTCTGTGTGTTGTAACGTCTGTAATTAGAATTTAACGAGCCTAAAACATCTCGCCTACGCAACACAAAATTATTCAACATTTTGTATTCAGTGTTTACTTAGTATTCTAGAATATAAATGGTGTTATATAATTTGTTTGATGAAAATAATACTATGTTTTATAATACTGATAAACATTTTAATATAAATAATTAAAAGTCTCAAATGTTGAAAATAAAACACATTGCATTTATGTATACTAACATCATAAAGAGTATATTTTTATTTTTGTATGTATTGGATTCACGCAAAAAGTACTGGGCCGATTTTAAAAATTCTTTCACTATTATAATAGTACATATAAAGTATAAATAAATAAAGTTTATTAAATAATGATAAAAAAATAAAGGTAATTCTATAAGTAAGGCTATTTTTTGTAGTATGTTTATAATTCACGCGTGCGAAGTCGCTAGCAACAGCTAGTGTTTTATATTTTACTTTTTATTACACAAAAAAATGTGTGTTTTTGAATATTAAATTTTAAGCATTTTTTACAGTAGATTTTCTGTTAGGGAACAAATAAAAATTTTATGACATTCTTATAAAACCTGTTCATACTAGCTTTATAATGAAACTTATTCAATCCTAAGTTACCAGCCTAGTCGGTAACTTGGAAATCAAGTAACTAAGCTACACAATAGCTTATTAGTCACGGCAAAGCCGTCAAGTTTTGTCAAAGGATTTAACTCCGGCGCCACAGTCCGTGCGGTCGACAGCCGAGATTAGTCTATTCAAAGACGGTGTTAACAGCGACGGATATCATCCACATTCGAACCAACAAACACAAGTAATTTTCACATAAAAATGACTTTTAAAATGATTGTTTTGGCTGCAGTGTATATTTTAAACATTATCTCACATGTACTTCTCTAAAACTGACATAGTAACATTTCTGAAGGGAAAATATAGAACGAAAATTCGCAAGTATATATCGTCTGAGTACTTTACGTAAAATTTCGTGCTAGGTCCTTAGAATGGATATTTTGACGGTGATTTACGGTTAGTAGTATATAAGGCTTAGTAAAGCTCCGTTGACCTTGAATGTCCTTGTGATTTTAATAGTAAGAGACAATTTTATGAAATATTGTGAACGTCCAATGCCGGACTGTTCGTGCTTCTTTGTCGGTTGTTCTCTGCTCTCGCTCGCACGCCGCTCAGGAACGTGACGTCATACTATTTCGTGGTTGCAGCCAATATTTATCGGTTTATTAGATAAGATTTATCATGTCATAAATATATTGCTATTTTTAATCTGTAGTGCATAAAAATATTGTACATTTTTCATGTAAGGCCAAACCAAGATTAGCTAAGGAGTTACAAAGGCAAGTTGAAGTAATACAATTCGAACTCTCACCACTTGAAGATTAATATTTACTTGTTCTCAACACTTACATTCCTTTCGTTAACTTCCTTATACTTACAATCTTTAGCTCTGTCATTATTCCTTAGCCAGCAATTGTGGAAATGTTCTTCCCAACTTTCGTCGTAACTTTACTCTAACGTGTGCAATTTGTGACTTCTTCCTCCAACTTGTATAGGCACATACGCGCCAATTTGAAGAGTTCGCTTGCTTGAAAATGTTTCCAAGAGTTTGATGTTCATAGAGGGCACACCTTTGAGTAAACTCGCTTTGATTCCTATGACCTTATATGGAGGTGCGTAAACAACACGATTTTAATTGTGCAACTAAACAGTTGAATTTGTTGCGAAACAATCGACAATCACAGTTGTGCGATAGTTCAGTCGAAGGTCTGCGCCCGCTGTAAAAGTTATTAAGCGAATATACTATTAATTATTTTATCTACTAGCTGTTCCCATACGACTTCATGCGCATAAAATTGTGAAAACTTTATTTTTTGTTTTCAGGTGTCAAATTATCAATTGCAAATGTCAAAATGAC
>NW_013525805.1:3353152-3364986 GCF_000836215.1 Papilio polytes
AAAGTGCTTTCATCAGGCCAGCGTTAATTAAGTATGGTGGAGTGGCGAATAGATTGACTATGGAAATCCCTACAAGCGAAGCAAAACTATTTTCATTTTTATGTTCAAAGGGATGACATATACAACATTTTTAAAAATTAAAACATAAAAGACAACTGCAGGCCTAAAACTGAAACGACATTTAATTTTTCTTTTTCATAATATAAGGTGGCAAACGAACAAGCAGCCACCTGGATCCACCGAAATGGAAAGCGACCGCTGCCCATAAACATCCGCAATTGCAAATGCGTTGAATTTTTTTTATAATGTAAAGTGGCAAACGAGCAAACGGCCACCTGAATCCGCCTAAATGGCGAAGCGACCGCTGCCCGTAGACATTCGCAATAGCGGATGCGTTGCCTACCCTTGATCGACGCAGGAGGAGACGCACATAAAGAGGATATATCCCCTATGTGTCTCCTGCACCATCAAATCCACGTTCCCTTCCCATGCTTTTCTAATAAGAAAAAGGGTGGGAAGGAAAAGGAAGTAAAGTTGTAAAAATATGTAACTCTGTTAGATTGTTGACATTTCACGAGACGAAGTGCTTAAGATTCGTTTAGTTAATTCAGTATTTGTCTAGATGACGTTAAGAAAGTATTTTCACGAATAATCCTAAGATAAAAGCTATTTTTAGCAGAAACATACTTGAATTATATCTGTCAACATTTTTTTTTAATATTGAACGTTTTTTATAAAGTTTGTTAGTCTAAATTTAATTAAAACGTAAGTTATAATAATCTAAATTAATGGCGGTCTTAAGAAATATGTCCTATCCCATCATTTTTGTCCACTGAAATGAAAAGTTTTCAAGCGCTTACAAAAGCTGAGTCTTTACAATTGAAATACAATTTTCCTCATTAACGTGCGCAAAGTTGTTAACAGAATTATTAAAAAGCTTTTGAAAAGAAAACTATGTCTTATGTATTATTTTCATTGATTACACTCTGCATAGTGTTTTACGTATAAGTGTCAAATGAAAGTAATTCCGCTTATCGTGTGATGGCGACCAAGAGGCCTAAATTTGTTCCAATTTCCTTCCTACCCTTGTCATATGTATAGGTGGGACAAAGGTAGGGGAAATATCCCTTTCCTGTGCGTACACTTCTATCTCTGCAATTGCGGATATCTATAGTCAGTTGTTGGGTCACTAATTCGGCAAATGTAACCGCTTTCTGGTTCACCATCTTATCATAAAAAAGTCGCTAACTGACATAAATAACGTCTGGACTTTAAAAAAAATGTAAGCTGAAAATCTTATTTCATCCAGTTTCCTTGAAACTAGTAATTAACCCAGTAAGTTCTTATAGCAAACTAACTCAAGTCTCACTAAGAACTTTCCTCGCAAGGCAATGAATAGGTGTTGTACTTTCTTAGGCATATAATCTTCAATAGGAACTAAAGCAAAGGTAACTGAACTTTATTCTTGGGTTTATATTTGCCTGTCTACATTAAGGCGATTAGAATTGTTATTTGTCCAACTGCTAAGTAAAATTACAATTTAATATTAACATTATAAAAGAATATAATAATCGAACCATGTGGTACTTTGATGTTTATGACGCAATCAAATTTTAAAATCCGTTACAACGAAAAAACACATATACAAGAACTAGCTTTCGCCAGCGACTCCGTGTGCGTGAATTAAAGAAAACACAAGTGAGTATATGTGTTCTTCCAGACTATTCCTACATCTATACCAAATTTCATCGAAATCCGTTCAGTGGTTTAGGCTGGAAACTCTAACAAACATCCAACGATCTAAACTTTCGCATTTATAGTATTAGTATGATTGTTCCAAATATCAAGTAATTGCATTCGCCATACGAAGATAATATTCTAAGAAAAAAGGAAAAATAATGAACCATAAAATTATTAATCAGTTTTATTTTATGTAACTATTAATAATCTATATTTAGAACCAAATTTAAATATATTATATACAGATAAAGTGACAAATCATCACGTAGGTAGAACTAATACTGTATATCTTATTACTGAAGTTAAAATATCTAATGTATACAATAGAGGAAACATTATCATGAAAATCACTGTTTTCGATAACGTAAACACCGGATCGTGAAATGTTACAAATAACGCTAGAGTAGTGACACATTTTGAAGGTAGTTGGAATGATTTAGCACCAGCGTGGAGTTCAGCGAGGCTTTCTTCTGAAACAAAGGAGCGTATTAGAGACGATGAAGACTAAACAATCTTACCTCTGATATAAATGCGAATTAGATGGATGTTTGTAAGAGTTTGTAGCCTTAACTGCTGCGGTTATGGATGAAATTTGTTACACATGGGATAGTTTGGAAAAACTAAGTTTAGTCAAAGGTGTGCCCGCATTAAACCTTTAAACAAACTACTTATTAACTTGGCTACTTATTTTTTCAATTAATTACGTTTTAAAATTTCATTATCGTGGAATAGTATTCCAATTATTCTAATAGAATCGCAAAACCGGTGCCCGAGTTAGTGACCGAGTTGCAAAGGAATGCACCGAGGAGTATTCAAGGCTGACCGGCGACCAAGTCACGGAAGCAGAGCATTTCTAGGATGCCTGTGTTGCGTGACCTAACTTTCACAACTAGCAGCGGAAAGATTTAATGATCGCTCTTCAACATAAAAATGCACGCTTAGCTTTTCACATACGGACAGCTTAGATCGGGCTGACACCTTTAAGTAAACTGTGGCACAAGTGTTGTGCGATTGTCGATTATTTAGCAGATAAGTGAACTATTTAGTTGCACAACTAAAAATCGAGTAGTGTTTCCTTCCCTATATGCTCATTGGAATCAAAGCGAGACTACACAGTCGTCAATAGTCAAAGGTGGACGCGAGCAAGAGCGCTGACTGACTGACATTTGCGTCTCCTTAAACGTTATAGAAAATCCGTCGCATACAAGGAACCAAAATTGCAGTGTAGAAATAAAGGTTCTATCTCAACTGAGTCTTGAAATATTTATTTCTCTTTCATTATTAAAGTCAACATTAAATTGAACAATAGAAATTTCCACTCTTGTTTTTTTAAATATAATTTCCCCTTTGAATAAATCAAATTGTCGCCAGACCGGCAATAAGAGTTACTTGAGTTTTTTTGTCGCACGATTCAAATGCTAATTTTACAGTTGCAGGGATTTTAAAGTGTTTGCTATGCACAACAAAGGAGTCTGAGATAGTACTGTAAACCTTTTTATTCGACGGGGGTAGAGGTTTTAAAATGACCATCACTATCTAGAAAAATCTTTTAATATTTAATCAGGGAAGTGAAAGAAGTTTCAACAACAGATAGAGAATTACAGATTAAGCTTGTGAAATGGAAGAGCAGAATAAAGGAATCTTGGAATTTAGTTAAAATGTAAAGCATGCAACATTTACGTTAATTTTGAAGAGTTAAGGATTCGTTGCTACATAAAGAAATTACCAATAAAGATAAAGATAAACGTAGAAATATTTCCCTGATCATTTCATAGTTCACGCTTATACTGTGCGACACAGAGGTTTTATCAAATATAGATGCAATTATTAGTGGAGCTGAAGGACCGATTGAATTGTAAATGAATGAATGAATGATCTTAGGTACTTCCTACCATTAAGCACGTGCACGGAGACAGTGTGCGGCCGTGCGCCGCGTACAGCGCACGTGTAGTTGCCCGCGTCGCTACTATTAACACGTGCGAGGCGGAGCAGACTGTCTGCACCGCCCGACACCTGTTCTGTCTTCACACTGCAATCAAATAAAATAATGTATAATGTGTAGATGTCGTTATTTTACAATTTCTTAGAAAAAACATGTTAATTTCACCATCATACTATTCGTCACAGTCTACCATAAAAGCCACAGTCGTAACATGAAACTAATGATAGTGTTTTAGCAACCTCTGACTTGCTAACACTAATAAACCCTTGTTAATTACGTCCAACTTACACGTCACTACCGTACAAAGTTACACACAAAGAGATAGCATCTAAGTACTTGTACTAAAGGTGTAGTTAACAAAGCAAACTTAAGATACCTGATGCCGCCTCTCGTAGTGTCGGCGTTGAGAGCCCTGCCCTCGTGTATCCAGGTCAGCACGGCCGGTGTGTCGACATGCCTCGCTCGACACACGAGCGCTAGCGTCGACTCCGCTTCGTAATACTTCTCAGACAGCGGCGCGCCGGCTTCGTCCACTACCCATACTTGTGGAGCTAAAATCAGTAACTTTACTAAATATACAAAAGATAAGGTGAAGATGACAAATCAGTATGAGAACGGATTTTAGATCAATCAGTGTGATCAGCAACTAGCACAAAAAGTTGCAACAAAGTATTCAAAATGTTATTGACATCATTTGTAATACAACTCAAATACAAATTTTTCCAATGACGTTACATTTACTTTTTCGCTTATTTTCGTGCTATGTCTCCAGTAAGTCAATATGTTTTGTCACAGCAGTAAACTATTAAGTATATTTAAATGTATATATACATCAGAAATTTGTGAAATTATTGTTGCTATATTATTGTATAATGTCACAAAATATCTTACTATTAACATGTAAGTAGATTCTGCTGACTCTAGGCGGATGTGTTGATATCTGACATTCGTATATTCCCTCGTCATCAGGTTTGACTTCTTTGATAAGCAGTCTCCAATTGCCAGGATATCGCTTAGCGACTGTCACTCGATTGTCCGCTGCGTACGTCACTGCTCCCACCGTGAGCAGTTCTGGCAATTCTTCTTTACCTCTACGACGCACCCATGATACCTAAAAGTAATAAATTTTATTACAATAGACCAGAAATTAGCTGACAATTATATTAGAAGATGTCGCATTGTTAAACGAAGTATCTAAAATTTGACTGAACACCTAGGAGCTGGTAGTAACAATTTCGTTTCTGAATTTTAGCGGCTACTTAAATTCATAAATTTGGTATAGATCCCTTAACCAAAGTATCACCTATCTAAGAATACTTAAGGCGACATTAAAAAGGAGCATACGTTGCTTAAGTCATTTTGCCTATTAAATAATAATTATTGTAAAGAGGTTGAAAAGAAAAGTTTATTTTTTCATAAGCAGTCAATTGCATAAATTAAAAATTGTTAGTCAAGGCGATTTGAAAAATAAAGACCACATTTATAAATATACAAGGTGGATGAATGTATGAGCAACAGATTGCTATGAAAAATAATCAAAGTCAGCACATTGCCTGCAGTAAATACTCGTCAAATATGTATGCGCAATATATCTTTGCAAGGTCAGTGGAAGCCGATCCGAAAGAACTGGGTCGGCGACGATTCGAGCCGCAAGCCTTTTAAAAATGACACGTGTAATGGAGAAACCGTGCTCTTTATGTATCAGAAATAATTATTTTCGTACGGTACTTTTATTATTACGAAACATATATCATGGCAGAATAAAAAAAATCACTTGCAAAAGCAGATATGTAGAAGTATTTAGGGTTTAAATAATTAGTAAAGTCCACATGCCCAATTCTAGTCCATCCTACATCCTCCTAGGACCTCATATCCATTTGGATACGAACGGGTTAGAATGGAATGGTATGTAAGTAGGGGTGTCATTAAAATTAGGATGTCGTTCGCTGATGTCTATACTTATAGGTGACCCACTTGCATATTTCTTATATTAAAAATATCAATAGTGAATATTTCTTACCGTCTTATCTTGAAGAAGACTTATTCTACAATTCAAATACGCATCTTCACCGAGCTGTACAGTAATTTTAGTTACATTCCCTTTCGGGGTATCTTCGAAATTTGGTCCATATTTTCTATCATGGTCGAAGTATGTATTCTTAGCTGATACTACATGTGGTACCATGTCAAGTATCAACTTTGGTTGGTTCGTTATCGTCCTCCCAGAGTCTGTGATGTCAGACGTTGGTTGTGGAACTTTAAAGGACTTCGTACTATCTATTGTGGAGTTGCCGAGTTTCAGCATGACCGGTGCGGGAACGACTCCTGTGCTCAGCACGTACAAGGAAGACACCGTGTTGCTTTCAGTGGTTGTTGGATCTGTGGATTTAAGTATGTTAGAGAATTTATAACTAAAAATATTCAACAATAAATAAACTGAAACTCGGTACGTCATCACTCTGCTTTTGTCCCTACGGAGAGTTGGTACAGTATGTATGTCTCTACCAGCCGTTATATCTGAATTCACTGCCTTCTTAAGCATAACCTCTTTCACACATTCTTTCTTCGGTCTTCTTCTACCTTATTAGCCATCCACATTCAATCTTAATGCTTTCTTTTTCATGGCGTCATCATCTCGCCACATATTATGTTCAAGAATAATATATTCTACAAGTTATTATTTTTTTCAGACAAATTAACGAAGTCAATTAAAAACTTAACGGTTTGATCCTATCAGTCACTACAGAAGAATTGAGGTTTCTTGTTGAAATTATAGTATGTTAGTTAATGGCTAATTAAAATAGCATTATATTCAGCACCTTATCCAAGGAGACTGAAAACTAATTTCTCATACAATGTTCTTTTACTTGCCAAAATTAATTAAGGCTACACGAGTCGCTGACAAGGGTGGGCTTATTACAACTGCGGTCCACATTAATTAGAGTTACAAGATATGCTAACAAAATGGCTTTGCTTACTAGCTCTGATGTTAATTAGCGGATAGAATAAAGAATGGTACAAGATGTTTTGAGAATTGATATAATTCAACGTGAATTGTACATACATTTTAACATATTTTTACAGATGTATGTTACTGATAGAGTCGAACAACGTATACTTGTAACTAATCGTAATTGGTACACACGTGATTGCAGAAAACGATACGATGATACGATACGAGAGTATTATGTTGCCGTAAACATCTTAACTGGCTTCTCATTACAATGCTAACTAAGAAATAACGACAAGAAATTTTAGTGTTAGTTTGTTTTGTCATAAATTTACTATACGTCCCCAATGAGGGGGCTCGGATCCCACCATAAAGTGGCTAGGCCTTGACCAATCACGCTGGCCCAGTAAAGTTGACTTTATACATTATTTGAATTTCTTCGCAAAAATATGCAGGTTACCTCAAGATGTTTTCCTTCACCGTAAGAACGTCGGGTAAATGTTTATCTAGTCTTTCATATGTTTCAAGGATAGAAAAATATCAGTATAATTATGTTTACCTGTAGCGAATTGACATACACCTATCTGTGTGAGAAGGAATACGCCCAAACTCCACAACATAGCGCCTGAATAAGGCCGCGCCCCGCTCGGCCTCTCATAATCTGGAAATAAAATAAACACTCAACTGTACAGCCCACAACAGCAGTCGTAGAATAAGTTAAAAACGAACACAGAAGACAGAAATCAAAGTAAGTCCGCGTTTCGTCTGATAAATGTGTGTTCCGAGGGCCGAATTGTAGATCTATTTCCCATCCTAGCTTTTTATACGATGGATATTTTAGGAAGGAAAGTGAATTTAGAATACTTCTATACTTAACGAATAATAACCTTAAAATACTCTCTTTTATAGCAATAATTCCGATAAAGTCGCATTTTCCATTATATTCCCGGCTTCATACATTATTCAAACAATCATTTTCATCGGAAAATCCAGCTCAAAGTTGAATCAGTCTATAATTACAAGTTTTAACACGAGCTTGGATATAACATTTCTAATTGCCTTTCCTTTGAGCTATCCGCAGAATTCCCGGCGTCTTTTTTGCCCTTTCTCGGGCAATGCAATTAACAAAAGAGAGCAGAACAAATGATAAAGGTAATGGTGTCGAATGTAATTTGACCCTTCTGTTTTCTCAGTAGGTCTTTGGTTTGAGTACATTATAGTACTAATGATTTTCGACTTTCATACAATACCAGCTAAAATAGTGATGTTACAGATAGATTGTCTGTTTCGTCATTTTTCAATCTGTCAATTATAAAAAAAAAATTAAATTATTCTTCCGTTATGTAATTTTGGTTTTAATAAAGAAAGGTTTTCACTATTCAAAAGGAAAATAAAAACATTCTTTTGTAAATACCGAGAACATGTTGAGTGTTTTGCTTTTTGAGAGGAATTTTGTTTTTGCCAGCTAGTTATCTTCACTTCCTAGGGAAGATGGGACAAAGCGATAGGCTATTATTATTTTATCAAAACAAAGCCGGCTTTGGTTCTTACCATTGATCTATATAAATGGACAGGCTATAAACTGTGGTATTTTGTGTCTATTTGGTTTTTGTCATTATGGAGCTAGAGATAGTCTTAATGTCGTTTACATTTTCAAATAATCACCTATCTATTTTTTACACATCATACTTTGGAAATACTGGAGGGTAGGAAATTATGTTCTACGACTAAAATAAAATACGGCCTTACCGTTTGTATATTAGAGTCACGTACCAAGTTGGTATTAAGTTGTCCATTAAGTTAAAACGCGGGCTCATTCCACTCAATAATAAACTTGATTTCTGCTTAACGGTGCTACGACTTTTTCGAGGACTTGTTAGGAATAAGTTTGTAATGTTAAGTCATACTTGTACTCATATTTATTTTCCGGAATAACTTTAAGTAACAATAAGTATCAAACGGTTCCCTTTTTTATCTTTTGTTGAAATGTTATTGATTTTTTTGCCTTTTAAAAAAAATGTTTTAAAAAAGGTACTTTACTCTAGCGCTTAAATGTTGTTTATAATTTTTTTTCTTTATATTATTTATTTTTCTCTAAAAAAAAAACAGAGATATCAATATTTTTAAGTGTTGGGTGTGACTTTTTTAAAAATCATGATTCTGAAATTTTCAAAAAAAAAAAATTCTTGGATTTATTCCAAAATAATTCCCACACATTTAATTTCCGTTTCATCTGCAAGCAAGTAATTGCGACTTCGTGTTGTGGTGAACGCAACACGAATAGTTATGAGGAAAGGAAATAAAACGCCGCCGCGAAATTATTTAGGCTAGAATTCAGTTATTACATCCCGTTATGCGTCGGAGCATAATATGGCAGGTATGTAGGTCACATATTTAGCCTGAATAATGTTATTTAAATTAGTATGGTAAACATGTCGATACATTACTTAGTTTTGGTACTTAATAAAATGAAAATGACGGAAACAAAATGAACTAATTATTTGTATTTCAAACAATAGTCTGAAATTTTGTTGGAAAAACTTTTGAGGAAATTATCGAATAACTTTATTATAAAAATGGTAATAATTGGTAGCAAAATATGTAAATTGTTTTTAAAATGCTCGTTAAAGAAATGGCTATGAATTGAAAATTGTACAGTTTGTGAAATAAATTGACGAAACTTGAAGCTAAAGTTGCTATTAAAAACTTATACAAGTACAGATAGTAACTTAGCTGAAAAATAAAAGAAATTACTTAACATATTTTTGACTTAGCTTTTTATTGTTCACTTTCAAATCAACTATAGTTATATCAACAACATTAAATCTTTTTCTCTATTATTTTAACACCTTTAAATTTTCATTGAAATTTGTTATGTAAATTCCGGCCACAGCTGGCCTTGTCGCGTTCAAAGCTGAAAATAAACTAAGCGTGAATTTAATATGTACATATATGTAATACGTAAAGATACAAGGCATCACATTAGCTTGCTTAGTTTTAGTTTTAACATAAATTTTATAATTTTTGATACAAAAACTTTTACCATTTTCATCAGCTCACAATACATCCCCAGTTACGGGCTTAAGCCTACGTTAAGTTGAGGGTGACTAGGCCTTAAACAAGCATGCGTATAATTTGCAAGGTTTATTTTTTAAAAAAATAATATTTGGCTTTCACCGAAGTGGTGTTTATTTGACTAAAATACAAATTATCCAATATTACGTAGATTTATAACTAGCTTTCGCCTGTGACTCCTTTTTGTGAAATTTAGCCTATGTGTTCAGGCTATCCTGCATCAATGTATTTATCGAGATCCGTTAAGCAGTTTAGGCTACAAACTCAAACATACATCTATTCATATATTAATACTTTCGCATTTACAATAATAAGATTTAAACATCGCAATACGAAGTAATGGGTTATTTATTTATGTCGTTCCAAACAGAAATCGCACAATGTTGTGTTCTGTTTGAATTTCATGCGGAAACGCAACTACAACGTTGCCTTCGACGGTCTAAAATGTTAGCAAACGGAAATTTAATCCGAGAGTTTTATTTTCTTTGTTTCAATTTAAAATAATGTTTGTTTTCTCATAAAATTCATATCGTTATTTGCAGTATTGAAACATATGTAGCGTAGAGGACTTTAATTTCTTAACCATGAAAACGGACCGTGAATTACAGCCTTCAATCAATATCGATTTATCTATTTCAGATTAAGTAAATATCACGTTGATTTTTTTTGGTAAGCGTTTGTATCGAGGTTAACAGATAATATGGGAAGTGGTGTCGTTTATTTTGTAACAGATGTATTAAATAATTATATACTTATGGACATTTGTTAAAATACATTTCCAGAATGTCACATTACAAAGAGTTTTAGAATGTAGTTTGAAATAGTGATAACTATCAGTCAAAAGTAGCCTAACATTCCTTTACCTATCAGCTACCTTGACAAAATCCCGTTAATATCCCAGCCAATTCGAAGATTGTCCAGAACAAATACGGTCTTATTAGGAGACTAAAATTTGAAGAACAATCCTTTCGTTTTTTGCAACATAAATATGTACACGAAATATAATTTGTCCTGTGTTACTGCCTCAAATATTTGTTTCCAACCAACTATTTCGATGCTTGCACAGTTCTCACACAAAATTCTTATGAATGACTTTGTATGGAACAATATCGTATTTATGGTTTTTAGGTTACATTTTCAAAAATAAAACAAAGATATAACAACAAGTTAATTCTGGAATTGTTTTACAAAACATCTTTTGCCATGTCACAAGTTTCCTAAAACTTGAACGACACGACTTTAAAGAGGAAAGTTTAAAACAGAAGTTTGTTTTAAATACAAATGGTTATTCGCTTTCACAACGTACAAAGTCGTAAAGTTTCGGGGGCGTAACTAGTGGCTTGTACTAGGGAATATTTAGAATTCAAACCGCAGATTCCTCACATGTTTTGCACGTTTCTAAATACGGGAAATCTATTCATAGGTAGTTTTATTTGGATATTTATTCGCAATTGTACTACTAAATTAAAATATCACCATATTAAATACACATACTATAAGCTACTCAATAACTACAAAATAGTTAGGCAGAAGAATTAAAAAGACTTAGGACATGTTAGGAGTGACAATTGAGATGACGGAAGATAGATCAATATGGTGGACATAAGCCTGGTGCGCTGACCCTGATTTTTTTTTTATAATATAAGGTGGCAAACGAGTAAGCGGCCGGCTCCACCGAAATGGAAAGCGACCGCTGCCCGTAAACATCCGCAATTGCAGATGCGTTGTCTACCCTTAATTGACGGAGGAGGAGACGCACACAAAGAGGACATTTCCCTTTCCTATACGTCTCTTCCACCGTCAAATCCACTCATCCTTGCCATCCTTTTCTTTTAAGAAAAGGGTGGAAAGGAAAAAGGACTAAAATGAGGCCTGGATAAAGACAGTTAGATGCATTAAAAAATCAAGGTATTATTAACATTGATGCAGAAATTGTTTTTTTAAGCTTAATGTATAAAAACAATAAACAAAATTGTTTATCGTTGAACAAATTAGATCATCGATTTTAAAATTTATCGAAGACAAAATTATAGGCTTTTATGAAAACCTTATATGCTTCAATGCTTTCAAAAGAATGTTTAAGTACCCTGTATACTAATGTAAAAGCACTCTTGAGGTATAAAAGTA
>NW_013525805.1:3365654-3395807 GCF_000836215.1 Papilio polytes
AAATATTTGTATTTTTGTATGTATTGAAATAACTCAAAATCTACTGGGCCGATTTCAAAAATTCTTACACAATTAAAAAGCTATGTTATCACTGAGCAACATAGGCTTATTTAATTCCACGCGGATGAAGTCATGAGCAACAGCTATTCTAACAAATACATCTCCGTAATGAGACGCAAAGTTACATCCTGGTAAAAGATATCACTTTTTTCGTTGTATTGTTTCCTCAAAACAAGTCAACACGCGAATGACAAAAGTAGCTGTAAATTTTCGGTTTGATTCTTGCAAAATACAAAAGTTGCGTCAACATCACAATGTCTGGGATACGCTTTGGTGCTCTGCTTTGATGTATTCCTATTCTTATATCGTGACTGTGTCGCTGCCAAAATGAAACAAAGCATTATTTGCACTTCACTTTGCTGTGCAATGTTTAATTATGTTTCGATTACCTATCATTTCTGTGACTTCTTCGTCTTCTTATGGGATTCTCTCCCTGTCCTGTGCTAAGCGAAAAAGTTGTTCGACGCTGGCGATACTAGTCCACTCCACTAGTGGGCGATCAAATCCACTAGATAATTCATAACCATGACATCCTTCTCCTTCCAACGCGTCTTTTGCCTGCGATTTTGCCTATCATAACGAGTTGAAGAAGCTCATATTTTTCATGTCACAAAACTTGCCGCAAATATGTACATTCCTGTGACTTACAGTTTATCTTATCCCTGGCTTAATATCTCTTTCTCTTATCTTTTTCTATAAATAGAAAAGGTAAAGAAAGGGTACGTTTCCTTTGTTGTACAGTTGCAGGAATATCTTCTGAATTATCATAGAATGAAGAACGTAAAACTCTTTCAATTGATCTTGATAACAAGATTGACTAAGGAGTAAAATTAATACCTCACTTCAATTGTTGTGTTATGTCCCTTGGTAGCAATTTGTCTTTCTGGTAGCAAGCTTTTTACGAACTCTCAGTATTTTAAGTATTATTATTTCACTATGCTAAATAGATCCGTTTGCAAACAAAAAGTTACAATAGTTAATGTATTTATTAAATTATAATACCATATTCTTTATATATAAATGTATGAAAAAACTTAGTATATCGTCTAGCAATAAAACCTAAACCATCAACTGAATAGCGAATAGTCGAATGATTCATACAGTTAGGCTTTTTTCGTCAATATAGCGTTCGGAAACGTCTGATTTATGATCGTCGTAAAGACGGTGCCAGTTCGAGACGGACACAGACAAAAGGCATATATGATTTAAACCTTCCTTCCACCAAGCGATTAAAAAAGCGACCGGCTACGCAAAGACAATACTACTACAAGCACCCATTTTCAATGGCAAATTCAGCTTATAAAATGGTTAGTCGGTAGTGGAAACAGGGTCTTATCTTGAAAGTGACATGCGTGTTAAAGAACTTGAATATTAGAACTTCGTATGAAAGTTTTATTACAAAGCTTTTATAGAAAGCTTCCGAAAGCTATGATGATAAAAAATATAAAAATCCGCATAAGATATACAAATTAAGCAAACACAGTAGACACTTTTTATATTGACATTACTTAATTCATTAAGTTAAAAACATCTTTATTTCATTGCTTATTTCATGTTATCCAATAAAGATATCAAAGGATGAACATATTTTAAACTACCTTCTCTTTGTATAAACATGTTTTGTCTCTTTGAAGTTGTATGAAAAGGTAGAGATAGAGTTAACTAATTAATTTCATACAAGCTTTAGCAGCGTTTATTAACTCACTATTATCAGTATGTTCAGTTAAATAAAATGCCAATGCCAATACATTTACCAAGAATTGGCAAATTGTTTACAAAGTTTCATATCGTATATCGATCTTTCGTGACAATGCCCTTGACTTCAGCCGTACAATTCAAGAGCGACGAACGCTCCTATGACAGCTATAAAATGTTTAACGAGCTTCAGACGTCTGCTCTATATGATTGTGAATAGCACATAACTTGTATAATAAAGTTAATTCCATTTTATACATATGGACATCAACATTGTACAATTCATATTGGTAGTTAGTAGTGACACTACAAGATAATCCTTAGTATGAGCGCACTTTGATTTCTATGAGCTTGTAAAGGTGCTCACACTATTCGATTTTCGTTGTGTCACTAAACAGTTGAATTGATTGAAAACAGTCGACAATCGCATAACAGTTATGCGATAGTTTACTCAAAGGTGTATACTTAGTAAATTATTTAAAAAGATTAGTAAAGTAAATGGCATTGTTCGAGGCCGTCTTAGAGAAATTTATAGCGTCCATATTAATAAAATACTCAAGAAAGACGATATCGAGAAAACCAAGACAGTCAAATTGTGGTCTGTGGTCTCTGTCTACTAGTTTGGGTTACGGGCGTGATTACGTTCTTTACTTAAATGCACCATTTGCTTTAGTACAGAACATTTCTAAACACTAGTCAACATTTCATACAGCAAAGATAAATAACGTTAGGATATGAAAGGTATCTGTTTAAATTAACATTATCTATAGAAGATTCATTAAATTAAGGGCGTGCGCAGTTTAAGAGTTTCACAGTGGTAGAGCCCGCTTTAACATCTTCGCACGAATGGGCCGGCTCGTCCGGTGTAATAAATACCACGACCTCACAGAAAACAGGCGTGAAGTGGAAGCAATTCCGCGTTTCGTCTGATGAGTGTGGTGCCGGAGGCCTAATTTTAGTCCCTTTCCCTTTCCACCCTTCTCTTAAGAAAGGATGAGAAGGAAAAGTGGATTTGACAGTGGAGGAGACGCATAGAATGGGAAAATGACCTCTTTATGTGCGTCTTCTCCTCCGTCAATCAAGGGTAGGCAACGCATCTGCAATTGCGGATGTTTATGGGCAGCGGTCGCTTTCCATTTCGGTGGAATAAGGCCGCTTGCTCGTTTGCCACCATGTATTATAAAAAAAAAACTTGAAACTAAACAACTGTTTCTCGTTGTAATTCCTATGAGATTATAAGGTGCGTACATTACTTGATTTTTAGTTATGCAATTAAACAGTTGAAGAGGTTGCTCGAGTAGTGTGATAGTTTAATAAAAGGTGCACCCGCTTTAATACTGACTTTTATACCACGTTCGCTTTTTACACGAGTCTTAGTATTGAATGGCATTTGAGCGTTGCGTCATGTATGGTGCCATCATTACGTCGCCCTATACGATAAATGTTACAACTGCGGTAGGCTTTTATTGTGTTAAACACTTCAGATATAGGCTTAGGCTACGGTTACACTGAAATGGCTATTTAAAATGATAGCCATTAGAAAACGCTAATTGCAATAAGTTATTAAGTGGTCGCTAAAGGTTTATTTCTGAAAGTACTTAGTAACAATTATGTAAATCGGACAAATAGTGAAACGAATATAAAATACGCTAAGATAGCTTTAGATGCGCCGCTTATAATGTGATATACGTTAAAATTTTAAAGAAATGTAGTTTTAACGTGATCTTATAATTTAAGACGGTGTTAAATATATAAATGACGTTCCAATATTAGACGTATATTCAAGGTCTCAGAGGAAAACAAATGAATGTGAAATAATTGTAAAAATATTGTAAAATTGTAGAATATTTTGTTACCTTTAGTAGTTTTATTTGTACAGATCAGGTAGCGTTTTATCAAGAAACGTGACCTCCTGATACTCATTCTCTGATAATCTCGGATCGCCGAGATCTGGAAAGCCGAGGATTAACGTCGATCGCCGCGGGCGAGCACGAGTATACCGTTTCGTATTACTTCTTATCATTGATGTACTGCAGAAATGTAATGCAGTTTATATACGAAAACAAATTAAGATAGTCTGTGCACTCCTATACTATTGAAGATTGAAATTTATGTAAAATACTGTAAAGATCTATGCCATTAAATGATTTTAATAGAACATTTTTCTAACATCATTAATTTTATTGTTTGGATTATTTTATTTACGTTTTCTTCTATCTCTTTGACATTAAAATGCATAATTACTTCTGTTGGTATAAAGCGTTGTAAAAACTTATTTATTTGTAGAGTAATAAATAACTGTTAAATCTTTTAAAGTAATGTAACTTTTACACAAAGTACTGCAATACTAGTAATACTGCACTGTCTACTCTACGTCACTGTTCCCTTATGTGAAGGATTTCTTTTGTAAATACACAATAATTCAGTAGTCTAACAGAGTAGCACGTAAACGTCATATATTGGGCTACAGAGGTTTGCTGGCCGTAAAATTGTACTACCATTTCTTTACGGTTACAGAAAGTTGTGAGTTTATACCCTTGACCGGAGTTTTTTTTTTATAATATAAGGTGGCAAACGAGTAAGCGGCCACCTGAATCCACCGAAATGGAAAGCGACTGCTGCCCATAGACATGCGCAATTGCAGATGCCTTGCCTACCCTTAATTGACGGAGGAAAAGACACACATAAAAAGGACATTTCCCCTTCCTATGTCCCCTCCACCGTCAAATCCACTTTTCCTTCCCATCCTTTCCTCTTAAGAAAAAGGTGAAAAGGGAAAGGGACTAAAATTAGGCCTCCGGAACCACACTTATCAGACGAAACGCGGAATTGCTTTCGTCTGTTTTCGGGTTATAGTTATAGGGTAGGGTTATAGTACGTAGAGTTAACCCACATTTACGAGTACATCAATGTTGTTTCAACATGCTGTGGTAAAGATAATATTATTTGTAAAGCAAAGTTAATATTTATTATAAATCCCGTATCATGACGTCATAGTAATCAAACGGAATAAGATAGGGTAAATCAAACAGTCATTCCACTTTTCAATTAATTAGATAAGTATTCATTTTCATCATTGCCCTTATCTCTTACGAGTCGGCACAGTATGTGCTGCTCTTCCATACATCTCTATCAGTCGTCATATCTGAATCCACTCCTATCTTAAGCATATCCTCTTTCTCACAATCCATCCATACTTTCTTCGGTCTTCCTCTACCTCTGTAGCCATCCACATTCAATCTTAACACTTTCTGGTTTATGTCCCCATGGTTTTGTCGCATAACATGTCCATACCAAGCTAACCTTTTTCTTCTCAATTTCTCCACCACTGGCGCTACTTTCAAACTTCCTCTAATGTACACATTCTTGTCACACCACACATCCATCTTAACATACGCAAGTATTCATTTTATAAATGCGAATGTTTAGATGAATGTTTCTTAGAGTTTGTAGCCTAAACTGCTGAACGAATCTCGATAGAATTTGACATAGATGTAGAGGATAGTCTGTAAAAACACATAAGCTACCAACTTTAACTTTTTAAGCATATGTAAGTTAATGATAGAATGATCATTGGACAAGCAGATTATGGCTAATTATTAGCTTAAGAGTTATTTCTGTTTTATTCTCGTTTTCAAAGAAGTGAATTAAAATACTTTTGAATGATAATTTATGGCCGTTTTTCTGAAACCATAAAGTTATCATGAATAACACATTGAGACCTTTACGGCCCTTAAGAGGTAATATTATAACGCTCCAACTCTAAGAAATAATTATTTTATAACTGTCTTGAGACTCATAAAGATTTGACATTGCCTGATGAAATACATACATTTACGTACATTTTGGATGACTTTTTCGCAAATAAAGTACTAAATATTGACAAACAGCAAAGTGACAGTTGCCTATAATTGCAACGAGATTAAAAATCTATACTATTATTATAAAGCGTAAACACACACTTCTATGTTGCCTAAGATGTGCTATTACAGTAAATTTTTGAATAATTCTTTTCTTAATAAAAATCCCTAGACTTACGTCATGCTTTAGGCTTTATATTTTCCCGCCATTAAACGTAGGTGGTAAATATTTTGGATAAAAACCCTAATGTGGGAAAGAGACCATAAGTTGCTGCCAACATCAAGAAAGAAAGATTGCTAAGGTTTGTCATGTCATGTCATGTCATTTTGAGATTTGCAATTGAGAATTTGACAAATGTAAACAATAAAATAAAGTTTTTATAATTTCACGCGGATGAATCCGCACGCGAACAGCTATTATGGATAAGTTACTATTTGGATAAAGAACGGAATGAACAGCATTAGTCATATCCCTTTTCTTATACACGTTTTCCGAATGAGCCGGAATACAGTGTATTTTCCTTTTTTTTAAATAACCAACTGTTCCCGTGCAGTATTGTCTGCATGAAATTATGAAAAAATTATTTTATTGTTTACATTTGTCAAATTATTAATAGCAAATGTCAAACTGACATGACATGACAAACCTTGACAATCTTGCTTCCTTGATCTTGGCAGCAACTTATGGTCTCTTTCCCACATTAGGGCTTTTATCCAAAATATTTACCCCCTAAGTTTAATGGCGTGATTATATATAGCCTAAAGCGTGACGTAAGTGTAAGGCTTTATATTAAAAGAAGAATTATTCAAAAATATGCTGTAATTGCTGACATCTTAGACAACAAAGAAGTGTGTGTTTACGCTTTATTATAATAATATAGATAAAGAATATTTCATTTTTGTATCGCAATTTTGCAGTGGAATATTTATTGTTACTGTAAATTGACCTTTATTACTTTAGTAAAAGAGTCCAACGCCAGTATAAATTAATTTTGTAAAACCCCAAAGGGCCAGTTTAAACGGGCTGTAACATGTAAGGGCTAATTGTATTTCCTTACCCATTTCATCCTTATTAAATCAAATTAACGGAGACTGTCCAGTGGCGAATGAACCACGTATCTTCATATAATCACTTTAACTCGCAAATACGTGCACTGTCGTATGTCACCTACCAATTGACAACTATGACAGTTAATAATTCGACTAAGTATTCGAAAGCAAATGAATAAAAATTGAATTAGGCATTAAATTTTACCTAATTGAATTAAACACTGAGATAAGTTAAGAATTTGGCTTAAATTATTAGTTTTTTTTAACTATACAATATTATAAAGAGGAATGCTTTTTGGATTTTAGTATGTATTGAAATAACTAAAAAACTATTGGACAGATTTCATAAATTCTTGCACAAATAAAAAGCTATGGTAACACTGAGTAACATAGGCTATATATTTTTTTTTAATTTAACGAGAGCGAAGTCGCGAGCAATAGCTAGTTGCATTTACAAAAAGAATATAACACGTAAAAAATATTGATGTAATTTTACATACTAAGGGCTCGTCCCACCACTGGCTGATAAAGGCTCAGATAGCTTAAAAGTAACTGTCAGATAGAGTATCAAAATCCGATATTTCCATTACATATTTTATACGTTGGATTGTTATCTGACAATTAACAATAAAGTTAGTAAAACTGTAGCACAAGCCCTTAGTATTTATAATTTAAAACTGGACTTTTTTTTAATTTCGCACGGACGAAGTCACGATCAGAGGCTATATTTTTTAATAATACATCCGTGTTAAAAAATAATTAATAGCTGGCTGTTCGTATCCAACACACTGTAACTTGTATCAAAGCCTGAATAATTAATGATCACAGTATGCCGTATTAATTAAGACCTTTGTTAATGACGGAGAAAACGGGGAACAGAACTTTGTAAACGCTACGCCTCACTTCGGCCGACTTCGCTAAACAATAAACATTAGCAAACTTACAATGAAGTTATAATACAATTAGAAACGGTACACATTTACACCGAAAACCTCACATGTGTACTCATGCGTGTAAGTCGAGAATACTGGCAGTTCGTAATTTATCTAAGTTGTATCAAAATTCGACAAATTAGACATCGAATTCAGTAACAAAATGACATTAGATTACAGTTTGCGGTGATTGGTTTAATTTGAGGTCACGTGACGCTTCCGCGAGACAAATCAGCGCTCAAATTCTTGTAAAAAAATCGAAATAAAACACGTTACTCTGTGAATGAAATCGTACGATATACAAGTATCGACTAGGTAATTTACAAATTTACGCATTCACGATCTGTCGGCGACATGGTGACTTCGGTGTAAATGCGTGCCATACACAAACTTGCAAGGAACTTCGGTGTAAGTGTATGCCGTATGTACTTATCAAATTGTGTTAAGGGACCCTTCAAGTTTACTGAGCATACTAAGGGAAGTGCGTGTCGATATTTGCAAATAACTGAATAAATATGAGCTTGGAAGTGGGTTAAGGATATTTCATTTGTTACAAGGAAATACAAATTTCTCTTCATCATCATCCACTTGCCCTTATCCCTTATGGAGGGTCGGCACAGTATGTGCTGCTCTTCCATACATCTCTATCAGCCGTCATATCTGAATCCACTCCTTTCTTAAGCATATCCTCTTTCACACAATCCATCCATACTTTCTTCGGTCTTCCTCTACCTCTGTAGCCATCCACATTCAATCTTAACACTTTCTGGTTTATGTCCCCATCATTTCGTCGCATAACATGTCCATACCACGCTAACCTTTTGCTTCTCAATTTCTCCACCACTGGCGCTACTTTCAAACTTCCTCTAATGTACACATTCTTAACTTTATCCATTCTTGTCACACCACACATCCATCTTAACATACGCATCTCAGCCACATGCAATCTCTTTTCATCTGCAACTTTGGTGGGCCAACATTCAGATCCATAAAATCCACAAATTTCTCTTCATTAAAATAATAAAAATACTCTGTTATTATTAGAGAGAGATTTAGGTTTATTTGTTTCTAAAAAAAATAACATACATTTTAAAATAATTATTTACTATAATAATTTTCGCCCGCGACTATGTCCGTGTGGAATAAAAAAAAACAAAAGAAAGTAGCCTATGTGTTCTTCCAGACTAACCACTACATGTATGCCAAATTCCATCGAGACCCGTTCAGCAGTTTAGGCTACAAACTCTAACAAACATCCATCCGTCCATTTCGTATTTATAACTTTAGTACGATTTATAAAGTAAATCTTGCTACAGCTTCCCAAAACCTAAAAACCCATACAAAAAACTCCTGTTTCTTTTTAATATTATTATATGCCTTATTAGGTATAAAATAAATAGTTCTTTTTTGTTAGTGTGTGCATTATGAACCCATAGTAACATACATAATTAATTTATTATGCAATAGAGAAACATGCAATTACAACTCGCAAGTAAGTGGTTGTTTTATTATTCCATAGTAAAATCCAGTTGAACAACACGAGATCTTATAATTGCAACACTCTCCCGGGAGCCGTAAAGACTGCAAACTGTATTAAAACTTTGCCACAATACCCGGAAAGTAGGGAAAAAACTGCCTAGAAATCCCCTATAGAATTACCACAGTACCGTAAAATTGTACAACACATATCAAAAGATATTGTTGTCTCTATTTTTATAAAGATAATGAAAGAGACATGTGGAAACATACTAACTGTGTTCACAAATCCACGCAATTTCATATGTCGTAAAAAGTTTTCGACTAAACCGTGCAAAGAGTACAATAAAAATGTTTTATTGCTTTCCTTTACTGATTCTGTATGCTTGATGGTTGCTGTGTAAGTAGCATTACTTATTTTTAACTTAATGTGAAAGAGTAATGGGCATTTTTAAGTATTACAATAAAAAAAAAAACAGGAAATGTTTATTCATGTTTTGTCGAGTAGCATGGACTATTTTCGTGATTTTATACATCACTAGCTTTCGCTGGCGACTCTGTCCGCGTGGTTTTTTTAAAAAATAAAAGTAGCCTATGTGTATCTACATCTGTACCAAATTTCATCAAAAATAAAAACAAAAACAAAAAAAAAAAATATTAAAACCACACTGAAAAGTCACTCTCGATATTGTAATACAAATATGTTCTTTAATAGAATTAAAATCTATTTCCACTGCAACATATATTGAAAATACGTTCGTACAATGTCAACATTGCGTACAGAAAGAAAGCAACGCGACTCAACTGGGAACTGGGTCACCAGTTCTCGTTACTTACCACGAAACGGGAGAGTAGCTCTGTACTTGAACATAGAGTAATGTGTCATAACTGCAGATACTTTGCTTTATTGAACTTTGCAACACAAGTTTCGACTAAACTTAACTAACTTAATTCTTTATAGATTTCGCATAATGAGTAGTCTATCTTCGGGACGGTCAAATTCGGCTGAGAGTACGAAGCAGTGGAAATCCTTAACTCATATATCATGAATAGAATATCGTTCTAAAGCCTGCTACACATGCTTAGTTTTATATTACACTAGCTTCCGCCCGCGACTCCGTCCGCGTGATATTTATGAAACCAAAAGAAAGAAGCATATGTGTTCTTTCAAACTATCCTCTACACCTATGCCAAACTTCATCGAGATCCTTTCAGCCTTTTAGGCTACAATCTGTAACAAACATCCATCCATCCAATCTTTCACATTTATTATATTAGTATTATTATCTAAAGATCTAAACAGTCACATGGGTTATCTGAACTATTTTTTTAATGGAACAAACGTGTGTAGCGGGCGTTAGTTAGAGAAAAAAAATATTGTCTATTTTCAGTTTGGATAGTGTACTTTGGTCGGTCGAAGTGCTTGTATAATGTAAGTAAAAATATGCAGGCGACGCGGCGTGAAGAAATCAGCTTAAATTATGAATTTATCCAACTTCTGCCGTCTCGGAGATGGGCCATGAAATATTTAAGGTTATGAATAAATTGTCCACCGTACAAGATGTTTACGGTCCCTTGTTTAATTTGAAATTTTCGCATTCTTTCGTCAAAATTACTTCAAATAGATTTGATTCTATTTATAACAGTATATGTCTTGAAAAACATATAAAAGTAATGTACAGTCAGCTGCAAAAATATGTAAATACTAGCTATTCCCGTGCGACTTCATCCGCATAAAATTATGAAAATTTTATTTTATTGTTTACATGAGTCAAAATATCAATTGCAAATGTCAAAATTTCCAATTTATCTATCCCCCAAGTTTAATAGCTTAAAAATATATAGCCTAAAGCGTGTCGTAAATGTAGGGCTTTTTATTAAAGAAAGAATTATTCAAAAACATGCTGTGATTGCTGACATCCTACGCCACAAAGTAGTGAATCTTTACGCTTTATTATAGTAGTATAGATTACCTTTCGGCCGCGTGGAATAAAAAAAACAAAAGCAAGTAGCCTATGTATTCTTCCAATTTTATTGTGATCTGTTCAGCAGTTTACACTATAAACTCTAACAAATATCCATATATATACTCGTATATATCTAAACTTTCACATATAATATTAGTAAGAATTAGGATTTACAAAAGTTCAGAATGTATGTCTTCAGTTTCAGTGTTTACATGTGTTTTTTTATTAAAACAAACTTACAAATAAACGCGGTATAAAGTTAAATCTAAGAATAAACTGAGTATAAGCAAAATTTGCACTATAATTTTCTTATTCTCAGTTTATTCTTTAGTTTTACCGCGTTCTAAGGCTGAAAGTACGAATATATACCAATTCCTTTACCTCGGTAAGTGTATTTCCTACAGCTATAAAACCAATATATAATTCTTACACTCATGTATATTTATTATTATACTTAAAATAATAGTTAGTATTAGACATGTCCATTGCAATTAAATTACTGCAATGTAATTTCATCCAAAGTTGATATCTAACTGATCGATCTAACTAATATTGTAAACAAGCTTTCGCCCGCGACTCTGTCCGCGTGGTATTAAAAAAAAACAAAAGTAAGTAGCCTATGTATTCTTGCATACTCTGCTCTACATTTATGCCAAATTTCATTCAGATCCGTTTAGCCGTTTAGGCTACAAACTCTAACAAACATCCATCCATCTAAACTTTCGCATTTATAATATTAGTTTGATGTGAAAGTTTAGATGGATGGATGTTTGTTAGGGTTTGTAGCCTAAACTGCCGAACGGATTTCGATGAAATGTGGTATGGATGTAGAGAATAGTCTAAAAGAACACATATGCTACTCACTTTTGTTTTTTTATTAATTCCACGCGGACGGAGTCGCGGGCGAAAGCTAGTTTTCAATAAAAGTTTGAAGTTAATCTCATTTATATGCGTCATGCCTCTTTAAAGATGTCTAATATTTTACACACGTACTTAATTTCTCACGTCTCGTGAATAAGAAATAATAATATCGAAATTTCGTTTATGCTTATTTCAAAAAATTTACATCAAAATAATTTTAACAATTAAGGTCCAAAATTTTAAAACGTATCTATAGTTTGGAAGAAAAAAATCATGCTTAATGTTATATGTATGAAAAAATAACTGTTTTAAACAGATATACTCGAAAGTTAAAGTACTCGACTTTTATCATTTAAATAAATAGTGTTATTGTAAAGAAATGTTTCACTATATTGATTTACATTGTTATCAAATTCTCTTTAAAAATAGGATTTTTACTGCAAGTTTCCTACAGTGATATTTTACTTACAATTGTTTGTTACTACATATCTTACTTCTTACTAATATTTTAAATGCGAATGTTTAGATGGATGGATGTTTGTAAGAGTTTGTAGTCTAAACTGCTAAATGGATCTCGAAGAAATTTGGCGTAAATGTAGAGGATAGTCTTGAAGAATACATAGACTACTTCTGTTTTTTTAATTCCTCGCGAACGGAGTCACGGGCTGAAGTTAGTCTCTTAAATTCACGAACCTCATTAGCACAATTGTAGAACATAGTATGGAAGAAATATATAATATACTAGTTAATAATTTTTAATTCCGCTCGGTCGAAGTCGCAGGCAAAAGCTACTTAAAATAATCTCGATTTACACATACCACAGATTACTTATAAGATAACATATTAAAACATTTTTGGCTGCCTTGTGTGAATATTACACTAAAATTGGCCTGAACAATTCCCTGGTCGTCAGAAATGCATTACAGTTTCTGCAAACAACTGCTAATGATCACATATACGTTAGTATTCTCACGCTGTTACGAGAAATGAGATATTTTAATGCGTTCCGGGCAATTTGGTTTTATTTTTAAAACGTATGACTTTTCAGTTTAATAACGTTGTGAAAATGTACAAATTCTGATACAGCTTTTGCCTGCGACATTCCGTGCAGTTAAAAAAAATATTTAAGTTTGTTCTGGTAGATTATGTTTCTATGCTAAATTTAATCGATTGTCGATTGTTTCGCAGCCAATTCAACTGTTTAGTTGCTCAAACAAACATCGAGTAGTATAATAGAGTATAGTATAATAGTATAATAGAGGCCTAATTTTAGTCTCTTCCTCTTTACCACCCTTTTCTTATAAGAAGAGGATGGGTAGAGGAAGTGGATTTGAAAGTGGAGGAGATGCATAGGAAGGGGAAATGTCCCCTTTATGTGCGTCTCCTCCGCCGTCGGTTAAGGGTAGGCAACGCATCTGCAATTGCCGATGTCTATGGAGAGCGGTTGCTTCGCCATGTTGCGGATTCTGGTGGCCGCTTGCTCGTTTGCCACCTTATGTTGTTAAAAAAAATGCACCTCTGTTTAAGCTCATAGAAATCAAAGCGAGACTAAACACTTGCGATCATTTATTTTCAGATGTGCGCACGCTCTTATGAAGATGCTATCTGTTGCCCGCCACTTCGTACGCGTGGTATTAGAAAACATACGAACTATATAAATAATAAAAAGCTACGTATCGCTCGGGTAGTGGACATTTTTCGGGATGAACCCATGTGTACTCCAGACTTTGTTACATATCTGTGTCAAATTTTAATAAGTTGAACGGTTGCAGTATGATCGAGTAAACATTAAAAAAAACTAAATCAAAGAATCCCACTGGAACCGTTACTATTCCCGGGATAAAAAGTAGTCTATGTGTTCTTCAAGACTATGCTCTAAACCTGTGCCAAATTTCATGGAGATCCGTTCAGCCGTTTAGGATACAAGCGCTAACAAACATCCATCCATCGTAACTTTCGCATTTATAATATTTATATGATACTAGCTGTCGACCGCGACTCCGTCTGCGCGTAATTTTAAAAAAACTAATGCATGTAGCCTATGTGTTCTTCCAGACTATCCTCTACATCTATGCGAAATTTTATCAAGATTCCTTCAGCCATTTAGGCTACAAACCATAACAAACTTCCATCTAAACTTTCGCATTTATAATATTAGTAAGATATATGCGATATATGATTAGTAAAATCAAACCTACATACGTCAAGTGAAAATCCATATCGTTCATGATTTTAAAAGGGGTTATAATTTTAGTCCTCTAATTTAAATTATCATTAAACATGGCCGCTTTTATATCACACCGTGAATTAATTATAATAAATGAAAAGAGCTCACGATGCGAGCATAAATCTTAACACTTGAAAATATAAAAGTACATTGTAAATTTTGAATTTAATGTAACATTTATGTTAGGGATTTTTGATAAGGGAAATGTGAGTAAAATTATAAAAATATTTCACGTTAGTTACCATGTTAATTTAGAATGTTACATATAATTTCAAGTTGCTATTAACTGATAATTTAAACTTATTTTTATATGAGAAGGGGGCAAACGAGCGGCGGGACCACAAAGGTGGTCCCCCATTGACATCCGCAACACCAGAGGAACTACAGATGCGTTGCCGGTCTTTGAGGAAATTGAAAAATTAAAAATTATTTAGATAAAATTAAAAATAAGATAACATTTAATCCTTAACAACACAACACAATCAGGAATAACAAGAGAAAAACAAACATGACGTAGTAACTAAGTAAGAAAAAATGCAATTAACTAAATAAAAGATTATAATAAAACATTGTGATGCTGACCGGATTGGGTCCACGCTAAGCTTTGAAAGCTGGGTGCTACTCAATGAGGTACCCAGCGCTGATCTTCCGCAAGAATTTACATGAACAAACATCAATATCAATCGAAAGTTTACAGTTTTTGAGCACGGGCACATCTTTGACTAAACTAACGCACAACTGTTGTCTGACTTTCATTCCTATGTGCTTATAGAGGTGCGCACACTACTCGATTTGTAGATGAAATAAGCAGTTGAATTGGCCGCGAAACAATCGACAATCGCACAACAGTTGTGGGACAGTTTAGTCAAAGATGGGCGCCCGCCCTTTGTGCTTTTTATATGAAATCTAATTTTATTAATAATATATTAAATATTAAAAATATATAATATATTAAAAAAAGGAAATATTTCGAAATTCAAATACCATCATTATTAAAGCGAAAACGACGCAACATTAAAAAAAGCAGTTTAGTATTCATTAAATTTTGGATATTTAGCAAATTCGTGTAAACCAAACTTGCGAAAAATAACATAACATGTAAATGTACTTTTAATTTTTAAAACAAAGGGAGTGTTGAATTGAAAGCGAGCGCAGAAAATTTTGACCGAAACGTAATACGGCCGCACGAGAGCTCTTTGTTTTGTAATGCTGTAACCGTTATTACATTAAATGTAATTATATTTTCTTGTATTGTTTCGTTACCTACCGAAATATTATAAAATAGAAGTATGAGAAATCTGTATTAATACCTTACTAAGATTTATGTTACATTAGTAAATATTGCTTTAGGATCTGGATTATGCGCTGTCTATTTTTTTCTAAATTCATACCAGTATTATAAATGCGAAAGTTGATGTTGACGTTTGTTAGAGTTTGTAGTCTAAACGACAAATTTCGTACAAATGTAGAGTATAATATGGAAAAACACTAGTCTACTCACTTTTGTTTTTTTAATTCCACGTAGACGGAGTCTTGGGCGACTGCTAGTTTAATAAAAAATGTATAACATGGTCTCCTGTGTTTGCCAAAATAGCGTAGTGACCGCTGCTTTTAGGCATCCCAATTGCAGCGTTGCCTACCCTTGACGATGAAGGAGGAGACGCACATAAATACGATATTTCCCTGCCTCTGAGTCTCCTCTACCGTCAAATCCACTTTCCCTTCCCATCCTTTCCTTATAAGAAAAGGGTGGAAAGTGAAAGGGACTTAAATTGGGCCTCCGGCACTAAAACTATTACTATTTAAGGAACTATTAATGAATTCTGAGTGCGGTAGTAAAAGTCAAGTTGCAATTGCTACAATCAATCACAAAGTAATTCTGGGACCTGTAGGAGATGTCTCCAAATCATATTTCATAAGAAAAAGTCGAGTAAAAATTATTACCCACATTATGGCTTATCCTTCGTCATATTTGACATTTAGAAATGTCTTTTCAGGTAAAAAATTGGTCGTCCAACAATGGTATAAGTGTAGAATATGTTACCTAAGTTTTTTTTAAATATCATCCCTTCACTTTTTGTGATAACAAACTAACAGAGGTGTCATAATAATTTACTATTCTAATCTACTAACTGGCTTGTATCGTTGAAGTTATTATAGTAGAAAAAACGAACGAGAGAATACACAGTTGGGTCAGGTAAGAATTAATTTAACCATTACCATCGGGGTGTGTGATGAATAACATGTGCCCATGCCCCGGTAAACAGTGAAGTTGAGGAAACCAGAGGGGGCTTAGTGGGTAGGAGTCCACGTTACTTCCCTTTTGGGCAGGGATGTGGAGAGAGTCCTACATACCATGTGTGTCTTACCCAAGGCACCTGGGATGCGTAACGCATTCCCCCTCTTAAAAAAAGGTAAAATATATTTATGAAAACAAAAGTTCAAAATAAAAAGTATAAAAAAAATGTAACTTATAAACAAAACGTAACATATGCTACCGAACGGGACATTCCGATAGAAGTAATTATTTTACTTATAAAATGTCCCTGCAACGGATTTTAAAAATGTAAGATTTCAAGTATTAAAAAATTATTTATTTATTTTATATCTGAATTGGTATTCACTGTTGCAGAATGAAATATTTATTCTTCTGTTTCTATCTTTTTAATCTATGTTTAACAACGAATTTTTATCTACGTTTCGTTTGAAGAGTGCTTTGTCAAGCGAGAGGGAATCGAAAGCCGTAGCCAAAGTTAATACCTTTAAAGGAATGTAGTACGATATAGACAAAGGTTATAGCAGAGATTAGAACCTCTATTTTTGACAGTAACATGTGACTGAAAACTGTGAATAAAAAAATGTAACGACAATAAGGTTGCTGCAAGAACTACAGCAGCAGGAAATAAAGAAAAAAAAACATGTGATTGAATACAAAAAGCCTATAAACACAAGAAAGCAAAAATATCTCAAAAAAGAAACTTTGTTCTAGTGATTCGTCTTTAAATATTTATTTATTTATTCATGTAAATAGAATTTATGTAAAAAGCTAAGCATGTTGCTATAAGTAGAGCTTTTTTCTGACAAAATGATTTTAAAAAATCTTGATTAGTTTTTGAGTTCCGCTGAGATACATATAACACTTTCTTTATAATGCTAAAATGGTTATTAAGTAAATAAGAATCGTTCTAATTACACTGTTATACCTATCTTATTAATCTTGTAGATGTATGTATAGATGGACTTTTTTTTTTAATTTTCAGCCTATTCTGCTGAACGGATATCGATAAAAATTGTCATACATGTTGAGCAAAGTCTAGAAGAACACATAGTATGCTTACTTTTATTATTAATTCAACGTGTAAAAAGTCGCGGGCGAAAACTAGTAGATTAAAATCAAACTAAGCCACTGCGCTATTACAATATAAAATAGGTATTATAAATGAATATTACCAACATATCGATTGACAAGACGGACAAATAGTTTGTCCGTAACTAGTAATAATTCAATTCTTTATTATTATTATTACTTATTAATAATTATTATGCTTAATTAAATTTAAACATAAACAAATATATAGTCGAGCACACATGTTAATTAACGCTTTCACAAAACGCTTATTAAAATTGTAGAACCAAATTAAAAATACAACTCACCCGCTAAATTGAATGATCATCGTTTGTTTTTATAAATTAAATAAAGCACGTTCATCATCAAATTAAAACACATCCTGTGGTCACTTTCAAACACACACAAAACGATATTTTATTCACAGTACAAAGTTACGCCGGCGATAGCACGTTGACGCGTACAAAAGCTCGGTAAAAGCTGCGCGGTAGTGGTTATGTTGGCAGGCGTAGTGCGACTGACTGCTGGCCAAGCGAAGCTTGGAACGCGCAAGCTCCAACTTAAGACCGGCAACTTAATCCCATATAGAACTTTGATGAAACATTTCTTACGTCCTAAGCATAGTTTGAGTGATGAATTTTTCTTCACTTTGTTAGTTTTTAATTATAACTTGTTATAATATTCGAAGATTAGAACATATCTATGTTAAGTTTTTCTGTTCATATTTTAAAAAAATCGATGTAAATTTTACAATCGAATAATTAAATTAATGGATCTATCTAAGAATCGATTATTGGGTTTAAAAGTAGGTTTTTTAAGTTGTCAACAAAATAGGAACCCTTGTGAAACCTTGACAAGTTGCACTAATAATTTCTAACTATTTTATAAACTAGTTACCAATATGTAATGGCCGGTTTCCCAGCTACGTTTAACCGTTTTATAATTTTGTTGGTTCGATAAATTCATGAAATGCTATTCAGAACTCCGTAATTTGAGTTTTACTCTGTAAAAACTTAGATCAATCCAACTAATGAATCAATAGAAACGATGAAGTAAATGTAAACTTCAGAAACCCAGCATTAGTGACAGAGACGATTCAAGTTTCATTAATTAAATTCTGTTTATTTCTCTCATATCTCATTAAAGTTAGACTAACCTTGACTATTTATTAATACTGAAAATATGAGCAAACGTAACCTACAAAATTCATCCTGTTTTACAAAGTAAACCCTTTACGGATCGAGTTATTTAAATGTGTAATAAGTTTCCAAGGTCGACATTTCAAGGTCAAGTTATGACCTAGAAAGCGTAGGATTTCAAATATCTAGCTGTTTTTTTAACATATACTTTCTTTTTTTCCTGCTGCACGGTCTTTTTTCAATTTTTATTTTAATGACTTTGAAAACTGGTTCCCATCACAGTCAATAAAACAAATATATTGATTAACTAGCGATGCACCCCGACTTCATATGGTAAAGGATTCAATACGCTGTTTATTAATGTGCACTAACCTTTAGCTATAATTAAATAAAACCTATTAAATTTTTACCTCTTGGCAATAAATCATACTATACTAATATTATAAATAGGAAAATTTTATATGGATGGATGTTCGTTAGAGTTTGTAGCCTAAACGGCTCAACGGATTTCGATGAAATTTGGTACAGATGCAGAGGATAGTCTGGAAAAACACATAGGCTACTCACTTGTGTTTTAATTTTATTCCACGCGGACGGAGTCGCGGCCGAAAGGTAGTGCATTATAAGTTTTAACAACGCCAAATAATTCGAATAATAGTGATAAATTTATTAAAAATATGACAAATTATTTATAACAATTTGTCGCATAAATCTAAAGCAATAAGTATTATGAAATAAAAAGAAAATATATTATTTTATATTTATATGGGATCAAAGAAACTTTCGACCTTTCCAGTTTCGTAGCTAAAGTTAAGTTACGAACAAAGGAGAAAAAACACCAAATCACAGGTCAAAGTCTAACGAAGAATAAACGTGGGCCATTAAAATGAAAAGTATTTGTGATGTAGCTTTTTTCTTCTGATTATTACGTTCATAGTTTCAGTAAGTTCAGTAGTTCAAAAAGATTTTTTTTGTATGTGACGAAAAACTCAAAGACTACTGAATCGATTTGCAAAATTCATTTAATATTAGCAAGCGACTTTAACACTGAGTGACTTTAGCTGTATTTATTGGTAGTCTAGCTTTCGCATACGATTTCGTCCGCGTGGTAATAAGAAAAACAAAAGAAAAAGCCTGTGTTCTTCCAGACTATCCTCTACATCTATGCCAAATTTTATTGAGATCCGTTCACCAGGTTAGGCTACAGACTCTAACAAACATCCATCCATCTAAACTTTCATATTTATAATATTAAGTTAATCAAAAGACGCGGGTATAAACCAGTTGTTAATTTTGTAACTTAATTAGTATTTATGTATTTAATACAAATAGAATGATTATTTTTCTAATTTTTAAACCGTTTACTTATCTTACTATGTCATTATAGTAGTTTTTTGTTATATATGAGTATTACTGTATATAGTTCGTATGTTTTCTAATAACACGCGGACAAAGTCGCGGACAACAGCTAGTAAAACATAATTGTTAGATGCATTAATTCAATTAAAACACCCTGTATGACAGGTTAATAAGAGTATTGATGACAAACTCATCTAAACTGTGCAATTAATTTAGTATGTATACCATCCTCACTCTGTGACCTAAAATTAATTAATTAGTACTTAGTAATAACTACGATGTGATATTCAGAATTTAAAGGCGATATCAGCAGATTTTTTTATGTAGTTTTTAAACAGCGTTTATTTAATTGAGCTAGTTCAGTTTTCAAGATTTCTAGGTTTTTTAAGTGACAGATTCAATGCTTTTAAGTGTAGTTAGGACCTTTGTACAGAAGTAGATGTAATCGTCGGCTATAAGCGAGCGCTACGCGATAATTGCGACTGATAGGTAATTAATATTTGTGTACAAACATCTTAATTTATTTGTCTAAAATTGTATTTTAAAACATAGATATTTCACTATTATTGAGTGAAAATAAATAATATTAAAAAAGAAAGAAAAAATAGGACAAATGTGCCATTGGCGAGTGCTGACATTTTTCTTTTAATACACTTGGCCAAGTGCATCCCTGACCTTTTAATGACAGCAATTCTGACCAATCAATACTGAAGGTGACTGTGCAGTTATGTAAATGTAGACCATAACATTTGACCTTACTGGCAAGGAAGTGACGTTGGATTGCCAAGCCGCTTGTTATGTTGAGCGGCTTACAGATGTACAATATTACTAATATTATAAATGGTAAACCTTACATGGATGGATGTTTGTAAGAGTTTGTAATCTAAACTGCTGAACGGATCTCGATGATTTGGCATAAGTCTGGAAGAACACGTATGTTACTTCCTTTTGTTTTTTAATTCCAACCAGGCGGAGTCGCGGGCGAAAGCTAGTATTACATAGACTTCATACGATCCATGGATTAGATAGACATTTAAATGTTTGTGTTACCAATCGTTTGTGAACTATGACAATTTTTAATCGAACACATAATCGAACACGAATATCTGGGCTGGTGACAGAGACGTCATCGCGGTTAATTTTGACAAAAAATTGTTTATAAGTCCAAAGGCATTTTTTGACAACTATAGGTGGCGTTACTGAGCTATCATTATTTCAAATATCCTTGTCGTTCTTTAGTATAAACGTCATCAAATTTGAAAATGATTTTTATAAAACTATCGAAGTTAAATTATCAATTTGAGAATTATTATCTTTCAGACTCAGTTGGTGTAATCTGCACTGTTATTTGTTTCCAAAACAGTTGAACAGTAAAAAAAATAAACATCAAGTAACTTAAATATTAAAAATAATGATAACGTAGTCCCGCTTTAATTAAACTAACAAAAACAATTCATTAAGTCGCAGCACATAAAGTAGGAGAATTGCAGTTGTATTTTACACTTTCACAACGCTATTGCACTGCGAGCGTTGCTGCAGAGATTTTAGAACTCTAACTAATTAACTAGACGAACATTTTGTCTCTTTATTAGTCTGAAAAAAAAAACTACTACAGATTAGTACTAACACAAACTTTAATTGTTCAGGAATGCTGAAAGGATATATAAAGACAAAGTCGTTTTTTGCATGTAATTTGGTTTGGATGTCGAACACAATGGTGGTCTCGACGCCCGGTTCCTAAAAAGCGTTAGATAAGGCTTATGGGGTGACCGCCCAGGGCGCTGGGATATGCCACTCGATCTGCGAATTACATAGCAAAATTATCTTTCTAAAAACAGAGATAACAATGTTTTTTACAGCTTCGGAAGTGGAAACGGTTTGTATAAAAAACGGTTGGGTTGCGTAAAACGCTACATATCCCGAGGTGATTAATCAGAATGTATGCTTGATAAGGCGAGGTTTATGTAAGCATTTCAACCCCGTTACATCATGAAATATGATGTATTAACTTTTGTACATAAAATACTGATGGTGTAAATGGACCATGTCAATGTTAACGAGACAATTTAGTTGATCATATTGTTTAGCTCTTTGACCCTCACTAATTGATATAGACGTCAAAGTTGTATATTTTACCCATAGACTTTAAATAGTATAGAGGAGGCGTAATTAACTTCACTTGAGACTTTTTCACATGGTCATCACTAACGCTGTATAACCTCAAAAATACGTGTCAATATTTTATTGTATTTAAATTAATTGCCAATCCCACAAAAAACATAAAATGTGAAAAACCGCCGAGTATAGCATTCCCTACAATGAGTTAGATGTCATATAAAAGCTAGTCATATTAGTTAGTTAGTGTCTATTTTCAAACCTTGGCAATTAAACGGCGCCATCATTGTGAAAGAACACTGCTTTCTATTAATTCCATTTCTATCTATGATAAACCTAAAGAAAGCTATTGAGAATAACGTATTTTAATTTTAAAATCAATAGCGCCATATTCCGGTACATCTGCCGGCTTGAGATAGCACGATATCAGAATTACTACACGAGATCACATGTGGGCGGCCACAGGTAATGTTGGATTTCAGGAACACATTCACAATACTCCTCAGTCAGGATTTCATCGATCTACCAATCTCATATCGTTCAAACAATGTTCTCGCAACGATCCCTATTTTCAGAATAGTCTAAGTTCTCACGAAAGTCGCTTGGCGGCGCTCGTGTTCTAATTATGACTTAAATTCAAATTGATTTCGATAAATCGATATAGAAAGGTAATTTATCTGTGAATAACCAGCTATATCTTCTATTATTTTTTCAATATCACGGGACCTAAGTCGCAATCAACAGCTAGTTCAGAATAATTTCGGATCAATCTCAAGGATGGAATATAAATTTCAACTGTCGCCTTTTTGTTCATTATTAAAAAGAATAGAAAATTACATTGGACAATAATACTTATGTTAGTCGCCATGACGTAATATCCTGGCTCCAAAATTCTAGGCTCCGATAAGCCATGTCCCGAGATTTGGCAGAAGAAAGCGTTCTCCGTAAAGGAAAGCTTTTGGAACGATGCCTAATTTTATTAACCGAATTTCTATCCAAGTTAAATATGTATAGTCGACAGCTTTTTGCTTCATTGTTCATAAATAAGAAAAAAACTACGACATTCTAATACTCACAGAATCAACATCTTTTATGAATGGGATATACAAACGCCTCACGAACTAATCTTTGCATTTCATATGGCCATGAGAATCTTGCCAAAGAGCTGTTTCTGAAATGTCATTGGTTAAGTTCGCGATGTCACATTTAAAATCGGGTATTTATATATATTAAAACCAAAAAATTATACACCCATTAAATATTTATTTTTTATAGATTTACTTAATCGTATTGAAACATCTTTGACTAAACTATAGCACAACTGTTAGTTACGCTTTGATTTTTAGTTGTGCGACTAATCAGTTGAATTAGCTGCGAAACAATCGACAATCGCGTAACAGTTGTTCGATAGTATAGTCAAAGGTCGCCCGCTCCAATAAGACTGATGAGATATCAATTTAATCTTATGCAGTCTACACACGTCAACTTTTGAATAACAGTTTTAACCTTGCAGGTATGCTTATAGATTTCGTAAATAAAAATCGTCATGCAGAACCTAACGTGTGTGGTCTACATTAGAATGCTTGCATTCGGATATTAGTTAACTATGTATGTACATCCTTATATATTTTCGTGTTTACGTATGTCCATTCGTCTTGCCCCCAGTAGATCGTAACTCTGTCACACTTAGTGTGGACAATATTGACCTTTCCTTTATGCGTCTCTGGAGATATCCCAATTATTTATTGCTTCGAAGCCTATAAAATATAGGATTACTTGTTACTCGTGTAACATTTTAGCTCTGTACATAAAAAATAAATAAATAGATGAAATGTATAAGATAAGGTATTATTTTAATATACACAAATCTGATGTCTGAGTTCGTTCATCAAATTTTCAGTTGTCAACAAAACTATTTAGTTAAACAGTTCGACCGTTCAGTTGAACATTTCGACCGTTCCAAAAATACTGTCAGTGGCCTTGGAGATTTGTATTTTTTCCTCGACTCAATGTAAATCATTGTATACGCCAAGCAATTTTATTTTTTATTTTGTATGCATTATAATTGAAAATTTAATCGTAAGTGAAAGAATTGACCTCATATCTTACTAAATGTAAAACTGCAGATGGATGGATGTTTGTTTGAGTTTGTAGCCTAAACAGATGAACAGATCTCAATGTTTTGTATGGAAGAACATGTGGGCTATTTACTTTTGTTTTTTAATTCAACACAGACGGAGTTGTGGGCAAAAGCTAGTTTTAAAATAACCTAAAATTTTACTATGACCTGAATTTAGAAGAAATATTGCATATTCATCACTAGTAATACC
Organism: Papilio polytes; assembly: GCF_000836215.1. Lineage (NCBI taxonomy): Eukaryota > Metazoa > Arthropoda > Insecta > Lepidoptera > Papilionidae > Papilio > Papilio polytes. The sequence goes on from NW_013525805.1 coordinate 3,390,072, forward strand.
TCAGTTGCTCATCACACGAGCAAATATATGTCAATTCTGTGGTTTTATTTCCGACAAGCCGTAAAAAGCGCGGCCAAAAGCCAAGAATTTGTTCGCGGCTTCTTTATGTCTTTGTTGGTAGAGGTTCATGAGAGGGATGAACCTTACAACCCTTACTGCGCCGGATGTAATTGAATAGGCGAAACTCTATCCCGAATTTATACATGAAATTTTCTTGTAGTATCTAGTTGGAATTTTGTTTACTGTTAAAATTCCTTTCCAGAACTAGAATAGGAAGTGTCACAGGGTAGAAAATTCCGTATAACAAGATATCACTCGTCTGAGTGAAGATTAGATGTGCGTATGTGAATTCCAATATGACCTCTTACTTTTTAATTACTTTTGGGCTTTTACCCTCGATTTCATCCGCGTGATTAAGATTAAAAAAATTATAAGTAGCCTATGTCTTTTTCCAGACTATATTCTACATCTGTACATAATTTCATTGAGTTCCGGTAAGACGTGTAGAAGATACGACGTTACAAACATCTATCTTTTTATAACATAAGGTGGCAAACGAACAAGCGGCCACCTGAATCCGTCAAAATGGCGAAGCGACCGCTGCCCGTAGACATCCTCAAAAAGGGATGCGTTGCCTACTCTTAATCAAAAGAGACGCACATAAAGAGGATATTTCCCCATCCTATGCGTCTCCTCCATCCTCAAATCCAGGTTCCCTTCCCATCCTATTCTTATGAGAAAAAGGGTGAGTAGGAAAAGGGGCTAAAGTTAGGCCTCGGGTGCCATACTTATCAGACGAAACGTGGAATTGCTGCCACTTCACGCCGGTCTTTTGTGTGGTCGTGGTATTACACCGGGCGAGCCGACCCATTCGTGCGAATATGTTAAAGCGGGCTCTACCACTGTAATATCTGTAATCTATACAAACTTTGAATTTTAAAATTGTATTACTATGATCGTATAAAATATTTGACGTTCCTTATAAAATGTTATGTTAGGATTGAGTTTTAAAGAAATTATTTTGCGCATTCAAGGTTGTTTTTTTTTATTTCCAAGTATATCTCCGCCACTAGAAGAACTTAATACGATAGTTTTCTACATAAAACAAAATTTATATGTTATGTTGAACATTATTTATTTGTAGAGTATCTCAAAGTCCATTTGCACTGATTTGTATTCCAGCTTCGTTTGAAGGCTCTCTATAACCGTGGGGTTCCACTGCCGGGAAAGTATTAATACTATTGCTGTCTATGGTTTTTAAAAGTAAAAGAAAGGGATAACAGAACGTTGAGTGTAACGACCGTGGAGTTCTACTCTAAATAAAGTCAGTTACTCTTTGTTACAGCCGTACCATTTGTTTTATGTTTCTTGTTTCGTATGTTGATGTATTTTTTTGTTCTTAGCTCCCGTTCGAACGTTCGCTGTTCTGACATACAGATTTGTCGAAATATGTATGGCGAACTAGCTTTCGCTTGTGAATTTTAAAAAGAGTGTGCCTATCTGTTCTTCGAGACTATGTTATAAATCTATGCCAAATTTAGTTAAGATCCATTTAACAGTTAAAGCGGATCACAGAAAGATCGCGCAGAGATTTATCCGACCATCTCTAAAAAACATCCTTCCAAACTTTAACATTTATGATATTACTAAAATTAAATAGTTTTTTTTATAATATATAGTGACAACAGAGCAAGCGGCCACCTGAATCCACCGAAATGGAAAGCGACCGCTGCCCATAAATATCCACCATTGCAGATGCGTTGCCTGCCTTAATTGACGGAGGAGGAAACGCACATAAAGACGATATTTCCACTTCCTATGCGTCTCCTCCACCGTCAGATACACATCCTTTCCTCTTAAGAAAAGGGTGGAAAGGGAAAGGGACTAAAATTAGGCCTCCGGCACCACACTCATCAGACTGTATGAGGAGTTGCTTACACTTCACGCCAGTTTTCTGTGTGGTCGTGATATTACAGAGGGCGAGCCGGCATCTTCTTGCGAAGATGTTAAAGCGGGCTCTACCACTGTGAAAATACTTAATACACTGTTAAATAGTTTTCTAATGTGCCTAATTCATTATGGCTTAAAGTTTATATTACGTAGTTTATTTTAGCATTAATCCAGAAGTGTTTAATATTTCAAATAGCTATTTCGAGATTCTTGTTTCAGACGAGGTCGGTTTATGAATACGGATTTGTTTGAAGAAGTTATTTTTAGAATAAAGTAGTAACTTCTGACTAGCGAATTGAGATGTTTAAACTATCACTGAGATCAGTTCAGTTCTTTTCAAACTCTAATAAACATCCATCCATCTAAAAGTTTCATATTTAAATTTTTAGCAAGATTACAATTGAATTATGAACAATTTCCGTGTACTAGCTTTGTTAAGCGGGCGCGGTGCGATTGTCAATTGTTTCGCAGATAATTCCACTGTTTAGTTGCACAACTAAAATCGAGTAATGTCCATATAAGCTCATAAGAAACAAAGCAAGACTAAACAGTTGTGCGATAGTATAGTTTCAGTAGTGTTCTTAATAGATGTTTTCCATTCAGCAGTAAAAACCTACACTTCATCATCACCGGCTCCATGTACGTCCCACCGAGGGGATCGGAGCCTACCCTAAGTAAGGGGTGACTAGGCCATAGTCAACCACGCTGGCAAAGTGCGGGTTGGTTGACTTCACACATGTTTTTTAATTTCTTAGCCGATATGTGCAGGCATCACGATGTTTTCCTTCACCGTAATTACTCGTATGTACATATGAAAATTCGAAAAATCGAAATTCACATTGGTACAGCGGGATTCGAACCCAAGACCTGTAGCTTACAAGTCAAGTGCTCAAACCACTGAGCCACCGACACTCTACGTACACTTATTCTACCAAAATAACAACTGAATAAATAAAAGAGGAAGTTTAAATTTCACTCAATCTGGAAACAAAACAAATATTGGTTCGTCCGCAATCGGAGTTTTGCGAAGACCAAACTATATTGTATTGCCGGTACTCGTATTATGTACAATGTAAACTCAATTTAGACGTTTGCGATCGCGCACGTGACACAACGAATTGAAAACTATTTAGGGCCTGTCCCACCAAATTGTAAATTGTCCGAAATACAACGTATAAAATATATGATGGAAATATCGGATTTTGTTACCTTATATGATAGTGACATCATTTCTAAGCTACTTGAGCCTCTATCAGCCGGTGGTAGACCAGGCCCTCAATTCTTTATAACGTCATTAATGTTTTTGAATAACTAGGTCTACTCATAGAGAGATAAACTGGTATTCAGGTTAATAAAACCAAGAATTCTAACTAGCCAACTATAGACCATTTATTTATAATCTGTTAAAGCAATAGTTGAGGGTCTTAATACAAATAACAAAGAAACAAACACATAGTCCTAGAGACAGGGAAATTCTTAAATGGTATTCTTTTTTATAAGTCCTGATAAATAACTCCCTTTCAACGATACTTTTTTGTTTAATCGTTTTTTTTTACATTAAAACAAATGTTTTTATATGAGAACTATTTTCTCATGCGCTTTCATCCGCATGAAATTATAAATTTATTGTTTGTGTTTGTCAAATTCTCAATTGCAAATATCAAAATACCAATTACCTTACTATGGTAATCTTGCTTCTTTGATGTTGGCAGCAACTTATGGTCTCTTTCCCACATTAGGGTTTTTATCCATAATATTTACCTCCTAAGTTTAATGGCGTGAAAATATATGGCCTAAAGCGTGACGTAAGTGTAGAACTTTTAATTAAAAAAAGAATTATTCAAAAATATGCTGTAATTGCTGACATCTTAGGCAACAAAGAAGTGTGTGTTTACGCTTTATTATATTAGTACCGCTCTTTATATATTTTATTATTAATATAAATGAGGAAGTTTAGGTGATTGATTGTAAGTTTGGATGGATGAATGGATGGATGGATGTTGTTAGGGTAAACGAATTTACCATAAATGAAATTTGACATAGATGCAATGGATAGTCTGGAAGAACAGATAGTGTAACTTTTGTTTTTTTTTTTTAACTCCACGCCCAGAGTCGCGGACAAAAGCTAGTCTATAATAATATATGACATGTATAAGGTAATACAGAGTTACAAACAATGTCTGGTCTATAGTCCGAAACGCGATGTTTGCCCTTGGGAGTTCATAAACTTATCCTGATCAATTTCAATTGATAGTATACCCCGAGGCTTTCAGATCGATACAGAAACTACTTTTATCTCTAAAATAGATTTACTTATCAGACAAACATTCCATCTAAGTTTCATTGCGTTCATGTTAAAGAATTTTATTAAAACCTTGTTCTAAAAATACTTTAACTTGATATATCGTTAAAAGTGGAACGCCGGAACAAAGTTGGCCGAATAAAAAGACTTTAGTTGAAACACCTATACGACGGTCGTAAGGAATGGCGCGGACATGTGAGCTTTATTGACATTGGGGCCATGAAACTAGCGGACGAATAAATTAATTTTTAAAAAATCATCTTGATGAATGACGTTTATACAGTCAAAGAAAGTAATCTATAAATACCTAAGAAGATTTTTTTAAAATCTTAATGAAGGCTCCTGATTGGAGACGTGCTTAGGCTATAATTCCTTATGTAATAAATGCTGTTGTAAAACTAAACTAATGGCCGTTATAGCTCCGTAATAGCGCCAAGGCCTTCGCTGGTCGCAAATCTCAACTAACCCAACTAAACTATCGCACAACTATTTAATCTCGCTTTGATACTATTAGACAACTTATTAAATTGATACTGTCGCTTTAAACTCAGAGCAACACTTCTCGCCAGACTCTCGATGCGCGCCAATCTATTCATACTTCTAGTGACATTGACAGCTGTCAGCTAGGGACGTGACGTTTATGCCGATAATCTAGAGTTGCGCCAACTCTACAGAATGGTACTAATTTTGTTCCTAACAATACCTATAAACTTATATGGAGGTCACACATTAATCGATTTTAGTTGTGCAACTAAACAGTTGAAATTGTTGCGAAACAATTGTCAATCGCAGTTTTGCGATAGTTTATTTATTTCATACTAGCTTTCGCCTGCGACTCCGTCCAAAAAAAAAACAAAAGTAAGTAGCCTATGTGTTCTTACAGACTATTCTCTACATCTATACCAAATTTCATCGATATCCGTTCAGCCGTTTAGACATCCATCCGTCCAAACTTTCGTATTGATAATATTAGTATGATAATTTGACGCTATTTTACTGGCTCCATATAGACATGTCGTTGTAACTAATTGCTGTGAAATATCGACGTCGCTTCAACTATAATAGCGGAACAAAAAGCCGCTCTACTTATGGCTTTTTTGTCTCTCAGAGTACATTGTCTGTCAAAGAATAAAACGATTTAGTAAGATTTTAATGTTTTATTAAAAAAGTTGGTTGAGTTTGAAACATTTTTTTTATAACCTATAATTAAAGACCCTGTTATTCTTTTAATTTTTTCTTCTTCAATTTCTTTGCCATTTGAAAGTGACAAAGGTTTTTCATTTATCCATGGTGTTACAATTTAAAATTACTCTCTTTTTTTATATAGTTTTTATATTTAAGAGAAGGGGGCAAACGAGCGGCGGGAAAACAGAGGTGGTCAACGACTACCAGACATCCGCTATACCAGAGGAATGATGAGGTATTCATCCTCCAGATAACTCTATTCATCATCACACCCTTCTTAATCTTTCTAGAAGTATTCA
>NW_013525805.1:3396122-3405130 GCF_000836215.1 Papilio polytes
ATGAGGTATTCATCCTCCAGATAACTCTATTCATCATCACACCCTTCTTGATATTTCCAGAAGTATTCAATCATGCTAATATTATAAATGCGAAACTTTAGATGGATGTTTGTTAGAGTTTGTAGCCTAAACTGCTAAACGAATCTCGATGAAACTTGGCATATATGTAGAGGATAGTCTGGAGTAAAAAAGTAAGTAGCCTATGTGTCCTATAGGCTACTTACTTTTTTTTTAATTCCACGCGGACGGAGTCGCGGGCAAAAGTTAGTCTGACATAAAATATATTACAATTAAATGTAGTTGAATTCTCTGAAACTCGCAGTTGATTGGAGTTTGAAATAAAATAATAAATCTGCACATTGGAATGAGTCCTCGCATTTCATACAATAATGTATTGTTGGCCACGCTTTTGTCCCATTTGACTTTTTGTCTTGAAATCCAAGCACTTTCATTGTTATTCACATGTGAAAAGTTGGATTTCATTTAATTCATTAGTCAATTTTGTAAGCGCTAATTGGATTGGGAAAAGGTTTTTTTAATTACACAATTTAAGTTAAAGAATTGATTATGCAGTCTGGATTTTAGATGGATGGATGTTAGAGTTTCTAGCTCAAAATGCTGAGCGGATCTCGATGAAATTTGTCATAATGGTAGAGTATAGTCTGAAATAACACATGCTTACATTCTTTTCTTTTTTAATTCATTACAGTCTCGCGAAAGCCATTTTAAAAATAAAGACAATTTCTCGATTTCTATAAGATATACCCAACATTTTATGGTATTCAGTAAACTTAACTTTGGTCTTTGTTTTTTCTTAAGTCGTTGAGATACTTTGCTACAATTTTGTTCAGAGAAAAACGTCTATTCTAGACAGAAAATGTCAGGTCTGATGGATTATTTACTCTCGTAGAGCTTCGAAAGAAATAGTTGACTTCGTTACTTCAGTTTGTTACTACTGTTTTTTTTTTATTTTAGTTTTAAACAAAAGTTGTACTGGCTGGTAGTAATAGATTACTTAAATTATATTTTTTTTAAACACGACGTTGTTGTTCTGTATACCAGTCTTATATCTAATAAACGCTAAAAAAATAAAATCATACATCCAGTTCAAATTTACATACAAAATTTAAAAAAAAACACTCCGCACCCGCAGACAAACGATTACTATGTTTTGCGCGAGGCTATGTCTATTGCTTACTAGCTGTTGCTCATGACTTCGTCCGCGTGAAATTAGATAAATTACCTTTTTAACGGTAAAAGAATTTTTAAAATCGACCAATTAGTTTTAGAGTTATTTCAATACGTACAAAAATATAAATCTCTCCTCTTTTATTAGTATAGATTGTCAATTGTGTTTTTTTAAAAAAAAAAACTTAGACTCCAGTCTACATACTAATTGACGGAGAAGCTTAATTTCATTTCGCTATCCAAGTTGGCGTAGTTTCCTGAGGCCTTAGCTCAAACAAAATAAAAACAGAGATATTCTCTTTAATTAAAGTGCCAAGCGCTTCAACCTAAATTATACCCAAGCACGCTACTCTGGCCTGTCAAGTCACTTTGTACTTCACAACTTGAGTAACAATGTTTTTCTACTCTGAACTGCACAAGTAAAAGTGAAGGTAAAAATAACAGGACCCTTTTTTATAATATAAGGTGGCAAACGAGCAAGCGGCCACCTGAATCCACTGAAATGGAAAGCGACCGCTGTCCATAGACATCCGCAATTGCAGATGCGTTGCCTACCCTTCATTGACGGAGGAGACGTCCATAAATAGGATATTTCCCCTTCCTATGCGTCTCTTCCACCGTCAAATCCACTATTTCACCTTACTATAAGTTAAAGGCTCTACGAACACAAGGCCACGTCTCCAAAATTACAAACTTAATTCTTTTGTTACTTCTTATTAATAGTATAAATGTAAAAGTTTACATGGATGGATGGATGTTAGAAGGAATCTCCTGAACGGCTCAACTAGTCTTGATGAAATTAGCCACAGATATAGAACATGCCTGGAAGAACACATGAGTTATAGTCTTTTTAAATGCGAGCAAACTCGCGGGCAGAAGCGAGTTTATTTATATAGTGAAATAATCATGTTACGTCACATTAGTAATAAGAGCTGATAAATTTATCTCGGTTATATGGTTTTGGAGCGCAGCTAATGATGTTCTTAATTACAGTAATTTTGGTTTGTGTGGTTTGTGCTGTGACATGTTAGCTATTGGAATATTACATTAGTTTTGTACAACTAAAATGTATCCTCGTTTATTTTGGAATGTTCACTTATTACAGAATAGTTTGTGTTTTGTTTTTTTGTCTCTTCATCATTCTTTAAGGGTTTGACTACAGATAGTGTGTCAAATAAGTTGACAACGTAAAATTTCACGTCCAAATTGTGAGCCGTGTATCGTAAGTCAGTAGATCTCATAAGGACGACTGCCTCAAGCTCTCGGATACTTTGAGCAGTTCATGTGTAGCAGCCCTTATTTACCAGATCTTTAGTAAAAAGTAGACAAATTGCAACATTACCAATCACATATTTAACGAAATTCTTTTCTGTTTTGTCAAAAGGCATGTTTGATTGCATTTGTTATGCCACAAAGAGAAATGCGGCTAAACTGGGTCGACGATATTTCAAATATTCTCGTCCTACTTGCCAAGCCTCTTGTGTTGACGTAACATTAGAATATATGATATTGTCATTTCTATTGCCAAAATTATATTCCTATTACATTAGTGACAAGAAAACCGCCAACTTTACGTACAATCGCGGAAATCCGCAGTTATCCACTCACAAAATACTGCTTTGTTTATTGCAACAAGATAAAATCTTACCCATAACCAATTAAGTACTATTAAATTGTGCAAACAACGCGATAATAATAAAAAGTATTAATCCCCGTATCGCTGACTTATCTATTTCTACAGCTGTGCATCCTATTGGTTAATGTTATGCGTTTTATTGTGTACAAAACGTTCAAGCGACTGTAGCCTTGATTATGGAACACTGCCAGATTCCCTGACTGTACATGATCAACATTAGACTTCTGATCTGATTCCTTGAGTTGACGGACCAAGAAACTTCAACCGCTGATCAGTATATCGAAGTGGTGTCTCTAGTTATTGAATAAAATTAATGAATTCTATTCGAATATCGAGTAATGGTCGACCCCTAGTTTTACAGGATTTTACAAATAAAATTCGTTCAATGTACACAGTTAAAAAGTTGTTTCCAGAAAGTTACTGTGATTGTGTTGGCGTGTGTTCAACCACATTTCAGATTTGAAGTTTGTTTTGCCGCACAATTTACTTTTATTTTATACTCAGCCTGGTGATATTAAAGTTTTAATTTAAATTAAAAACTCTTTTTGATACAAACAATTTGTTATCACTGGCCTTAAATAATAGTCGAATAATTTGTTTTTTTTTTTTTAAATTACGGTTCTTTTTTCTTTCGTTTTTTTGTTGTTATTTGCTGTTTATTTTAGTTAAATTGTCTTTGTTAGACGTATTTCTTTTGTTTTAAATTACTTGATATTTTACAACAGATTTTATTTTATTCCGATGGAATACGGCCAATTTTGAAGTCAGGAGTAGATATTTATGTTTTCACATTTATTACACGTTTATTGCATTTATCAGAACATCCGACACCAGGAAGGTACTTTTCGTTCCCATCTGAAATATTAAGAACAAAACCGTATTAATGTTTTATCAAAATGTTGGCATCACTTCAAAATACCTTAGTAAAGTAACAATTAAAATAGACTTTAAACATTTTCAAATATTTAGATGTCTGTTTTTTATAGGAGAGTGAGCAGGACGACTATATGTTTATAACCATTTTTATTGTGGAAATTTACGATAAAGGATACAGAGTGCCAGTGTACTATCCCATTTTTAATAAGTATGTTCGCCTTAAATGCGACTTAAGGCGAAGCGAAGACAAAAATACAAATGCCTCACTCGCCTTCTAATATTTTTAAACCCGAATCATTACGACTACATAGATTAAATTATTAATAATAAAAATGTTGAAAATAGTAAAGAGGACGGAAATTATACAATTCTTCTTACCAATCGCATCTAACATTAAATTTAGGCTTTCGTCGAAGTTTTCTTTCCATCTTGATTTGTTCTTTTATTGTTGTGATAGTCGTTGATATATTTAGTTGTTTTACTCCAAGTAGTTTTTTTATTTTCATTTCAATTTTGGAACATCACAAAGAAAATGTCTAGATTTATTAAATTTTTTCTTAGTAATGTTTCATTATACGTTGCTGAACAGAAAACCATATAAAAGGGCTTTTTGCAATTATCATTTTACCCTTTTCAATTTAAATTAATAACCAAATATTATCTGTATAGACAATTGTCCAAAGAAATTGTTTAACAAAGAAAACAATACAAAAGTCAAAGACGAATCCAAAGTTGGACATACGCCAGTTGTAACTTCAAAACGAGATTGAAATTCTCTTGAAGTTGTACTGAAAATAGATTTAGATTTCAAACTGATAGAAAGCGAAATATCTTGAAACGAACATTTCTGTAAAAAGCATATTTAACGAAATAAAATATAAGGCTATAAAATCTCTACGCATAATATTAAATAACAAAATGAAGTCATATAATTGCTTGTTAAGTTATACCACCTTTTACTTGCGACTTAAAAAATCTAGTCTAATATTATAAAGAGGGAAGATTTGTATTCTTGTACATATTAAAATAACTCAAAAACTCCTGGGCCGATTTTAATAATCCATTCACCGTTTGTAAGGTATTTTATCGGTGCGTAACATGGGCTATGACTTTTTTACTTTCTTTATTCTACGGAGACGAAATCGCGAACAACAGCTAATCTAGTTATGAATGCAATATTACACAGTGATATTTTTTTTAATATCTTAAGGTGGCAAACTAGTGGCCACCCGCATTCGATGAAAAGGTAAAGCGACCGCTGCTTATAGATATCCGCAATTACAAATTGTTGTCTAGGATATTTCTCCTTCCTATGCCTTTCACCATCAAATCGACTTTCCCTTCTGATTTTTTGTTCAGGTAAAAAGCAAAAAAGTATAACCATATTTTCTTACAATTACGTACATTTTAATTCTAATTTTTATAACTTTTCATACTTAGGTAGTAGTAACGAATGTTCTAGTTAATTAAATCGCTTCTCAGTTACATAGTTAGCGGAAATCCTTCGACTCCGGTAACATAAACGTTCCTTTGTACGAATTTGAATTGCAAAGCAAATTTAGCACTATTCCACAACGTACAGAATCGTATGAGAATGTTTAATGGATTATACAATCAAATCTAAACTTTATAATAACAGATTTGATTTAATTCATCTCCCCTGCCTTATCCTACTTCTGTAGTGTTGGGGCACCGCGTTTTCGTCCTCTAAATAACTCTATCATCCGTCATATCAGTCATCACTCTCATCTTGATCATGTCACCTTTAACGCAATCCATCCATCTCTTTCTAGGTCTACCTCTACCGGTGTATTTGTTTTAATTCATGTAGTAATTAAGTTTTGAAATCTCAGTTTCTTTGATGCGCTAAAAATACACACCTAAACTACAAAGTATTATCTCCATGTTTTATTTTTAAAAAGATATTATTTTACTTGTAATAACAAAGTTTAGCCATCACCTTGTTATTGTCTCTATAGAGAGTCGGCATAGTATGTGCTTCACTCCTCCTGATAAATTTCAATAAGAACGGAGCAAATAGCGTGCGATATTGATTTTTGTAGAACGTTTTGAGTTCTACAATTATTTCATACATCATTTTTATATACCTCTTACGGTTTAGGCAGCGCAAGCCGGGAAAAGTTAAAACATTGTTATTTTTAACGCCGTGGTCCAGAAATATGTTGTTTATTAATAGTTCCTCAACAATAGTAATAATAAAACATAGGCCGTGTTACTCACAGATAAATTTCCTCTCTAATGATGAAAGAATTTTTGAAATCGCTCGAGTAGTTTTTGAGTTATTTCAATACATACAAAAATATTAATCTTTCCTCTTTATATTAGTATAGATTACATTTACAAAGAATAAACTTAAAAACTAATCGACCAATTTTTTCATCATTACAAAGCTACATTATCCTTGAAATATAGGCTATTTTAACAAACGAGTGTACTCGTACATATACTGTGAATAGAAACAAGGGTATACAAGGTCGATAATCCAATCAACAATAAACGAATTTACAAATTTGGCTGAATTCCATCTTAGTATACATATATACCATACATGGGTATTTCTGTTGTTATATTTGCTTTGAATTGCGTTTAGTAGAAACTGCGGCGCCGACAAGCCTCTTTATTTCATAGTTTCTAAAACTGTTGAATGCTCAAAACAGATAAGATAAACTAGCCTTCACCCGCGACTTCGTTCGCGTAGAATTAAAAATAAACAAAAGTGAGCAGCCTATGGGTTCTTCCAGACTATCCTCTACATCTATACCAAATTTTTTAGATGTGTTCAACCGTTTAGCCGGCTACAAACTCTAACATCCATCCATCTAAACTTTCGCATTTATAATATTAGTAAGATAAACATCAATGCGACCATTATTGCATTTTGTTCAATCTTACTAATATTTGTTATTACAAGTAAAGTAATATCTTTTTAAAACTAAAACATGAATATAATCCTTTGTAGGTTAAGTGTGTATTTTTTTAGCGCATCAAAGAAACTGTGATTTGAAAACTTTTAATTACTACATGAATTAAATCAAATACACCGGTTGATTGTTAGAGTTTACCGATTATGCGGCAGAACGGATCTCCACGGGCATAGATATAGAGCGTAGTCTAAAAGAACAGATAGGCTACTTGCTTTTGTTTTTTTATACGCTGCCGGAGTCGCCTTCGAAACCTAGTTGTAACATAAATGTTGAATTGGTGGACTAACCCGGACAAAAGTCTGGATTGAACATAGATAGATTACAGTATAAAAAAGTGCTGGCTACTTATTTTTTTCACAATTCCATAAACATATTTTTCATCGAAAATTATTCAATTGTTTTCAAACAAATATTACGATATTTTACAATACTCGTATATTGATCCGAATGCAAATTTAATCCAAAACGTGCTCTATACGTAAACTCGAGTGTTAGTTGTGAAAAAAATGTGTGCAAATTTTATACAAACATGAAGAGATTTAAAACATACGCTCGTTAATAAATTCAACAAATCCTGAAATGTGAGCAATAAACAACGATAGTGTTGTAACTATAAAACGACATCATCCTGTAGATAAAATTGCGTAAAAGTATACATTTTTTATCTATAGAGAGTTAAAAATGTAATGAAAACGAGATTTATTTAAAATTTATTCAAAGAAAAACAATTATTCTGACAATGTCGTCATCGTCCTCCTTACCCTATTCCCGTACGGTCGGCAAAACAGGTTTTTGTCCTCCAAATAACTCTATCATATGTCATCTCAGGCATCACATCCTTTTCGATCATGTCACTTTTCACGCAATCCATCCATCTCTTTCTAGGTCTAACTCTACCGTTGCACCTCCACACTCATGACTAACGTTCTCCTTGTAACATGCGAATTATCCCTCATAACATGCCCCCATGCTAACAATTTACTCCTTACCTTCTCTACCACTGAGGCTACTAATATACCCATTTCAAAAACAATTATTCTGATATCATAAACAAGATAATTAATATAATTTTCCCTTGCATCGGTTTTAATTATTTTTTTTTTATAATTACATTTCTTCTATTAGAAATATAAAATAAAAGTATAAAAATATATTAAAAAAAGGTTAGTAACTTGTATATTTGACATGACTCTACAAAAGATTTTTTCATTAAAAGTACAACGTCAAAAAACACGGCTACTGTATCTACAGAAATAAGCTAAAGTTAAAAACATCACACATTAAAAATGTATTAATGGTATTTATAAAAAAAATTGTTAAAAACACAGGAAAGACATGTTTTCTTTTTAATGAAACGATTTCCTACTTTACTTAGTACTGTTTTCATTTCATAAATTGCCTATTAAAATCGCTTTCGTAATTCCAAGATACAATTAAATTTAAGATTCAACATTATCTTGTGAATTCCTTTGTTTATGAAGGATCATTAAGGTGAAATATATCTTGTTAATTGGTTTCAATCGTTAGCAACTTATTTCTGTTATAACTACACTAAAGGCATGTCCCATCACTGGCTGATAGAGGCTCAGATGGCTTTAAGATGACGTCACTGTCAAATAAGAGAACAAAATCCAACATGTCCATCACATATTTTACACAATGCATTTATCAGACAACTAGCTGTTCCCATGCGACTTCATCCGCATAAAATTATAAAAAAATCATTTTATTATTTACATTTATCAAATTCTCAATTGCAAATGTCAAAATACCAATGACCTTATTATGGCAATCCTGCTTCTTGATGTTGGCAACTCGTATCGTATGGTCTCTTTCCCACATTAGGGTTTTTATCAAAATATTTACCCTCTAAGTTTAATGGCGTGAAAATATATAGCCTAAAGCCTGACGTAAGTGTAGGACTTTTTATTAAAAAAAAAGAACTATTCAAAAATATGCTGTAATTGTTGAGATCTTTGGCAACAAAGAAGTGTGTGTTTACGCTTTATTTTAATAGTATAGATTTACGAATTGGTGGGACAGGCCCTAAGTCTAAATTAAATTAAACTAATTCTATATTGTTCGGAAATGTATTTAATAAAGTTATCGAACTAACGAATGGTTTAAAGTTGCCGGGAAACTGAACATTAGACGCAAAAAAAACTGTACTTTTACGTTCATTGATCTATTTTCTATTAGTAAGAGTACATTTCGCAAGCCTACGCATTTTAATATTTCAATAACAACAATTTGTGAAAAATGCGCACCGGGCGCTAATCACGGTCTAAAGGACTCGACGTATGTTTTAACTAAATCGAAACACTGTCTATTTTTTTATGGCAATACCTTAAATGTTACATCTC
>NW_013525805.1:3405299-3411705 GCF_000836215.1 Papilio polytes
AAGAGACCATAAGTTGCTGCCAACATCAAGGAAGCAAGATTGTCAAGGTTTGTCATGTCATTTTGATATTTGACATGTAAACAATAAAATACAATTTTCATAATTTTATTCGGATGAAATCGCATGGGAACAGCTAGTCTAAATATAAACAGTCTATTAAAATCCGCCTGCCATTTATGTTTCGTAATAAATTCCTACATTTAAGTCAATAAAGGAGGTCGTAGTCATTTTTCTTTTTAATAGCAGGATGCTAGCCTGTATTTTATCTAAACGGCCACCTAACGTTTTCATACAACACTTATTTGGATATTCTGAACCTTTTTAAAAAGGGGCTTAAAGGCAATGAAGTTTTATCATAACGGAAGACTATCGGAGTCCGGCAAAGCTTTTAGAATTTTCCGCTGTTACAGCTTTCAAAGTAATATAGAGTTTTGTGCTCACTCCTTTGTTATATTTCACTGCATGATATTTTTTGGGTAGAAATTTCATATTAATTCCTCAAGAATTAGCTAGTGAGTTAAAAATTAAATAACATATTAGTTAAACAATTTACAAATACAAAAATAAAAACAGATTTTCCTGTTTCTTTTCGTAGTATTATAATATTAAAAAAAAAAACAATTCAATTTGAAAATAAGCTGCATTAAAAAGGAGTAATAAACTGTTCTAGAAGGTGTAAATAAAATACAGTTATCTTTTTAAATAATCTTTACATGTTAGAATTTATCCATGGAAGGAAAGAGGTCACTCGAGTGTAAACTGACGGGAGCCCTAGTTGACAGCCGTCACCTAGACCGAATGAAACAATACCAATCTGTAAAGAAAAGCAGAAATAAACACATTAAATGCAATCTATAACAAATATAGGACACACATCACTTCTATTTTATCCACTTAAATATATTTTCGACACAATAAAAATTAAATCAAATTTAAATAAACAGATACCACGACCACACAGAAAGAAGGGGTGAAGTAGGAGCAATTCCGCGTACAGTCTATGAGTGTCCGTGCGCTTTATTTATTCACTTTCCATCCTTTAAGATGAGGATGGTAAGGGAAAGTGGATTTGACGGTAGAGATGTCAGAAAGGGGAAATATTGTCTTAATGTGCGTCCCCTATATCTCTTAAGGGCAACCATGAATTACGGATGTCAATAGGCAACGGTCGCTTCGCTTTCAGCGGATTTAGTTGGCATCATGCTTGTTTGCCACCTTAAGATTAAAAAAACAATTACCAAAATGCGACGATTCTTCCAGACTATAGTCAACGGGCCACCGGAATCTCCTTCACATGTCCCAACGCCGCGGACTCCGTCTGTACAAAGATGGCTGCTGTGCAGTCGCATGTCGAACCTTTGTTGACACTGCGCGTTCGTGAGAACCGATAATGTCACTTGGTACAACGCTGTGGTCGACGGAAAACTATTTTGTGCTGAAAACATTAAACGTAATGTTAGTTCTTTTAGTCGATCTATGTGGATAAATAAGATTTTTAAAAGAAATGTAAGTGGAAATAAGCAAAACTAGATGAAAGGGTCCTTTAATATTACTTGCTGGCGCCTGCACATATTTTATAGCAATTATTTAATTACTACGCTTTTCTTAATTTTTGCAGTTTTTTTTTTCATATTAGTTACGAAATGTTAAATTTTACTTACAATCTCTGGTTTTCCCATACCCAGAAGCAATACCAGCTTGACCCGCAAAATGATCGTTCGCTTCCGAGGTTGTCGGTAGCGCAATTGGTTGTATATTTGCTGTAACAAACACGTTATTTCACTTTTAACTATTTAAAACTTTTATGCAAAAATCCGTCCACGTGGAATTTAAAAAAAAAACAAAAACCTTAATGTCTGAGACAAGACCATCTTCTGCATCTGTGTAAATATATATCGAGATTCATTCATCGAATACATCTAAACTTTCGCATGTATAATATTAGTAAGATTTAAAACCTACCATTTAAAGTAACCCCTGCCATTTTAACCATAGCAATATCGTTAGTTATATCATTAAAATTCCATTGCGGATGTACAACAACATCAGTAGTATCAACTCTTGTTCCTCCGGAGAATATTCTCAAAGATCCGAGAACGATCGTAAACTTTCTAGCTTGCATCTGACCATCTCTCCAGCAGTGGGCAGCTGTGAGGACCCTGGTGGTAGATACTATCGAACCGCCACAAATTGATTGCGCTCCTGTGGTTAGAGTGACTACGATACCAGCCTGGAAAATAATGTATTTACCATTATTAAGGATTCCTCTGTAACGTAATCCGTTAATTGCGAATCTTGCTAACCCTAAGTGATATATGGATTTTCTAAGTTTAAATTATAAATTTGTAATTTAAAAAAATGTGTGTGATTTTTAAAACTATACTAATATTATAAAGAGGGAAGGTTTGTATTTTTGTATGTTTTGAAATAACTCAAAAACTACTGGGCCGATTTTAAAAGTTCTTTTACTGTTAGAAAGGTAATATGTCTTTGAGTAACATAGGCTACATTTATTACATTTTAATTTCATGAGGGCGAAGTCGCGAGCAACAGCTAGTTAAGTTGTGAGTTCTAACTAGGAGAGTTTTAATTTATTTTTTATATCGTAGTTTATGTATTAGTATAAGTAATATTTTATTTATAGAAATAAAATCATGTATTTAAAGTATTTAGTTTATGGGTGCAGTTTTCGCCAACAAACTGCTTTGGCAGTTTGGCGAAATTTTATATTTTTGTATTAAAATTAAGCTACTTATAAATAAATAAAAAAAAAAGTAAACAATGAATTATATAAATAGATACTAGTTTACAGCAATCATTATTCTTATAAATGTTATACTAGCTTTCGCCCGCGGCTACATTTGCGTGAAATTAAAAAATAACGAAAGTAAGCCTATATGTTCTTCCTCTACATCTATGCTATATTTCATCGAGATTAATTCAACATTTAAGGCTACAAAATCTAACAAATAGCTCAACTTAAACTTTCGCCTTGAAATTAAAAAGATTGCTCAGACTCAAAAAGCTTCTTAGCGTTTTTAAAAACACAATTATACCAATAGGAATATCTAAAGTTTTATAAATTTTTAACATTTGCTAATACTAGCTTCATAACCATTATATTCATGGTAAACAACCCTTTTTTTAACTTAATAAACTTATAAATTTCAATGCCACTGACCTGATAAGAGAATGAATTCAGCGTCGTAACTTGAGATCCTCCAACGATTCGCGTTGACCCTTCCGCTACCCTTATAGCTCTTGCCCTCGGTATTCCTACCAATTTATGATAGCCCCAAGTACATTGCACAATACTAAAACATAACAACGCAAATTTGATATACATTTTGCAATACAAAACTTAGTATAGAATGACGTCATTATTGTAGATGTCAATAATATACTGTTTGTTTATCAGTATTTGATTATCTTTAGTCGATAAATATGATTCTATAGAAATGATAATTAGTAAAGAATAAATAATAATATCTCTATGTATACTAATATAAGAGGAAATATTTGTATTTTTGTATTCGATTCATGTAAAAACTACTGGACCGATTTTAAAAATTCTTTCACCATTGAAAAGGTAATTTATCTGTGAGTAATATAGACTATGTATTTCACGCGGATGAAGTCGCGAACAAGAGCTAGTCAATACTAATATAAGAAAGCGTAAACACACACTTCTTTGCTGCCTTAGATGTCAGCAATCACAGCATATTTTCGAATAACTCTTTTTTTAATAAAAACCCCTACACTAACGTCACGCTTTAGGCTATATATTTTCACGCCGTTAAACTTAGGGGTAAATTTGGATATATTTACAAATAATTTGACAAATGTGAACAATAAAATGAAATTTTTATAATTTCATGCGGATGAAGTTGCATGGGAACAGCTAGTCTTCAATAACTAGGGACAATTTACTGCGTGGGATTTTAAACATTTTTACCTATGATATAACAGCATAGTTTAGTTACCTTCCCGTTGAAGTTCTGTCAAAAACGGCCCAGTCGTTTCGGAGATTTTATGGAACTAACTCGGCTTACAGACAGCCAATTAAGAAAGTTTTTTTAGTTATTAACAACGCAAATACGTCACGATTACAAAGTATGTTGTATGTATTATAATAAACAGACACTCCAATTTGATTGTATGTACAGAATATAGATAAAATACCCAGAGTCCTTCTGGCAAGTGAGTCCCTTTGTACTAATCAATTGTACTCAATCGAAACATCATCGACTTTGTATGAGATTTATTGGTGGACTTTGTGGAGGTGTGCGAATACTTTCTGGAATGTTTTCTTGCACGTCCTACACTTAGTTACCATTATGCCACTCTTAATGCATCATTAAGATAATATCAAATGTCTTCAAAGTTATTTACGAAGCGTAAATTATTATCAATTTACATTATTATAAGCAATCGTTGTTTTTGCTAAATTTGTTTGATAGAATCTTTACTCAAATAAAAATCTATACACAATAAAGAACTTCCGGTATCAGATTTGATAAGATTAAAAGAATCTACGAATTAACTAAATTCATTTTTAATCTGTAATGTTTTTCAGGAAATTCCCTTTATACTTATATCTTGTATTTACTTTGATTATTTAATATTATCAGATTGTTTAGTACTTTGATTTGTATTTAACTTCAAGTTTTCAAGGGTTATTGACAACAATTAAGGGTGGGCAACGCATCTGCAATTGCGGATGTCTATGGGCTGCGGTCGCTTTCCATTCGCTTGGTTGTTTGCCGCCTTATAATATAAAAAAAAAGCATTTCAAATTACAGAGTACACATTTCAAAACAATAAAAAATCAATGCACCAATTTTTAAGAGTTTTACTAAACTATCTGACAACTGTCTAGTCACGCTTTGACTCCTATGAACTTATATGTAGGTGCGCACATTCTGAATTTTAGTTGTGCAACTAAACAGTTGAATTGGCTGCGAAACAATCGGCAATCGCACAATTGTGTGATAGTTTAGTCAAAAGTATGCGCCCACACTAACTTTTGTTAACGCATTGGTAATGTTGGCCATCCTGTCTTGCGTATGAGTAATGGTGACAACATGGACATGGAATCAGTGAAACAGTGATATCAGACCCACTTACAAGAGCAGGCGTCTGTCTGCGAGCACCTATGTTAGGAGCATTCTCAACACTTCCCATGAATCTTTATTTAGCTTGGTCATCTTCACGCGTGTTTGATGGTACAATATCGCTAATTATTTGTTGTGTTTATAAATGCCAAGAGAAAGTTGGGGGAAAGAAACAGATGAAAATAGAATTTAGATATTCAATCTTGCAAATATGCGTGCGGGGTGAAGAGTTAGATAATTTCTGAAATGAAAAAGGAACATAGGCTGAGAATAATAAGTTTAAAATATTATTCAATTATAAAATATCTTTTAACATTAAAAGGTACACAAGAGTCAAGGTAAGTCTAAAGAATTCCTGTTTCGTTGTATAAGAGCAAAGCTCTTATCAGATTAAGTATTAAAGGGAAAGGCGCATTTGTATTTGGGCTGGCTCTCATCAATCCTGCTGCTCCGCGCTGTAGCAAAGTAATCTCCTCATTTGCTCAGATAACAGAATCGGGATAAAATCGTAAGGCGGGGATAAATGTACGGCCCGCATACTAATGAGGTCAGTAGCAGAAGTCATTTTAGAACATATATTAACGAATTTATAATATTTGTAGTTATCCCCCGTGACTCCGTCCGCGTGGTTTAAAAAATCAAAAGTGAGTAGCTTATGTCTTCTTCCAGACTATCCTCTACATCTATACTAATCGAAATCCGTTCAGCCGTTTAGGCTACAAACTCTAATAAACATCCATCCATCCATATTTGGCATAGATGTAGAGGATAGCATGGAAGAACACATAGACCAGTTACTTTTGCTTTTTTTTTGAATTGCAGGCGAAGGCTAGTAATGTTGTAAATATCAATATTTTGTCAAATAAAATGGATAATTGTGATTGAGTACCACAATGCTTTTAACATTGTTATGAATTAAAACACATCCATTTGATTGAGTTGTGTATTCTCTGTATTTTAAGTACACATCAATTTTCATAAAAGTGTGTTTAATTAAAACTAGCTTACGCCCGCGACTCCGTTCGCGTGGTATTAAAAAAAACCAAGTAGCCTATGTGTTCTTCCAGACTATCCTCTACATTTATGACAAATTTCATTGTGATCCGTTCAGCAGTTTAGGCTACAAACTCTAGCAAACATCTATCCATCCATCTAAACTTTCACACCATACTTCGTACTATAATATATACGAGTACTACAATATAAATGCGAAACTTAAGATGCATGGATGGATAGATGGATGTATGTTAGAGTTTGTAGCCTAAACGACTGAACGGATTTTGATGAAATTT
>NW_013525805.1:3411967-3446500 GCF_000836215.1 Papilio polytes
TAGAGAACAGTCTGTAAGAACAGATAAGCTATTTATTTTTGATTTTTATTCCACGCGGACGGACTCGCAGTCGAAAGCTAGTAATATTATAAATGCGAAAGTTTAAATGTTTGTTAGAGTGTGTAGCCTATTCTAAACGGATCTGGATGAAATTTGGCGTAGATGTAGAGGATAGCATGGAAGAACACATAGACCAGTTACTTTTGCTTTTTTTTTAATTGCAGGCGAAGGCTAGTAATGTTGTAAATATCAATATTTTGTCAAATAAAATGGATAATTGTGATTGAGTACCCCAATGCTTTTAACATTGTTATGAATTAAAACACATCCATTTGATTGAGTTGTGTATTCTCTGTATTTTAAGTACACATCAATTTTCATAAAAGTGTGTTTAATTAAAACTAGCTTACGCCCGCGACTCCGTTCGCGTGGTTTTAAAAAAAACCAAGTAGCCTATGTGTTCTTCCAGACTATCCTCTAAATTTATGACAAATTTCATTAAGATCGGTTCAGCAGCTTAGGCTACAAACATCTATCCATCCATCTAAACTTTCACACCATACTTCGTACTATAATATATACTATAGTATAAATGCGAAATTAGATGCATGGATGGATGGATGGATGTTTATTAGAGTTTGTAGCCTAAATGACTGATCGGATTTTGATGAAATTTTGATGTAAAGGATAGCCTGGAAGAACACATAGGCTACTCACGTTTATTTTTTTTTAATCGGAGTCGCGAGTGAAAGCTAGTTTATTATATTAATATGATATGAATATTTTACTTTTGTAATTCGCAATGTTTGAAGATTAAAATGTTTTACTATTGTAAAGTTTTTCAATCAAAATATAGTAAATTATATGTACTGCGTTGTCAATTTTAAAGTTTTCCATATGATAGTTATTATGCATAACATATCTCGAAGTTTAAATTAAAATATGTAGTAAAGGTAACTTTAAACTTGTACGCGTAAACTTTATTACAAAGTTATATTTAAGTTAGATGTTAGAAGTTTTTACATTTAAATCGGTTTGTTTTATTTAGTTTTTTTATGTTATAACTAGCTGTTCCCGTGCGACTTCATCCGCATAAAATTATGAAAATTTTATTTCGTTGTTTACATCAAATTATCAATTGCAAATGTCAAAATGACATGACATGATGACAAACCATGGCAACCGTGCTGCCTTGATGTTGGCAGCAACTTATGGTCTCTCTCCCACATTAAGGTTTTTATCCAAAATATTAACACCCTAAGTTTAATGGCGTGAAATATATAGCCCAAAGGGTGACGTAAGTGTAGGGCTTTTTAGAAAAAAAAGAATTATCCAAAAATACGCTGTAATTTCTGACATCTTAGGCAACAAAGAAGTGGGTGTTTACGCTTTATTATAATAGTATAGATAATATAGATTAAAGGACAAGTAAATAAATAAGACATTAATAATATTATCTACCAGTACATATAAATTACCTCTATTGAATTTATAATAATAAAAAAAGCTCCTATCTGTCAATTAAACATATTTTTAAAATCACGCCATCTATCGTAAAGGGCGAGAAATTTAAAATAAAATAAACAGCAATAAAACCACCGATTTATTAAGAGAATTGTACTCTGTGGGTTATTGCAAAGTAAGTTGTGCGGTAAATTAAAACGTCGCTGCCACGACGTCTGTTTGCTGATGAGAATTGTTTTAAAAATTGTGTACGTCATTCAAACAAAGGAATATAATCAAAACAATTAATCTGTATAACCAATCAGCTGGACTGATTAAGAGCGCTCACCTTAGACTAAACTATCGCACAACTGTTTAGTCGCGCTTTGATTCCTACGAGCTTTATGTAGATTACTCATCACCAGCTCACTATATGTCCCCACATAGGGGCTCGGAGCCTACCCTAATCATGGGTGACTAAGCCATAGTCAACCACGAGATGTAGGTTACACTACTTTTTTTTTAGTTATGCAACTAAACAGTTGATTTGCCTGCGAAACTATCGACAATCGTTGTGCGATTGTTTAGTCTATCGTTTCCTCTTAACCTCCATGATAATCATCAACCCATTGTTTGTAGGTTTGCCACATTAAATACGTCATACGTCTCTACCAACTCTCATATCTGAATTTATTCCCTTCTTAATGATATTTCTGAACAAGAATTATTGAATTAAAATAATAAACAAAGGAAAATTAATTAACCTTTTATTACATAATTAAAACCTTAATAATTTCAATAGGAAAACGCAATAAATTTGTTAGCTGTACTTTTAATAGCACATAAATTACACGAATGTTCCTTAATTCGGTGCGAAGTATAACAGCATTGTAATTATACGAAACGCTTTCTTTATACATTAAGTATGATTTATTCAATTCGTATACGAAATTTCCATTGCAGAAAACCTAGAATTAATGTTATCTTTAAAGATAATTAATGCAATGTTAATAGATATTTAATAGTATAATAACAAAAAAGTATAAAACCAGTAATTAATCATCTAAATTCTATTATATTATAAAGAGGAAAGATTTAGTTTTGTATGTTTTGGAATAACTCAAAAACTACTGCCGATTTCAAAAATTCTTTCACCGCTAATAAGATAATTTATCTGTGAATATCACTATATTTTACTTGGGCTGAAGCGCAAAGGAAGGGAATGTGGATATGACGGTGGAGGACACGCGCAGGAAGAGGAAATATCCTCAATACATGCATTTCCGCCTCGGTTGATTTATTTTATTTTATTTTAAAAAAAATTATCACAAACTAAACCTAATTTATATTTTTTTTACACACTAAACACAAACTAAAATAAACGCAAAACAGTAAAGTACGTAAATAAGTATGTAAGCAAGTCTGTATGCTAGTTTGCTTTACTTGATTACGGGAAGGCAACGCATTCGCTATTGCGGATGTCTATGGGCAGCGGTCGCTTCTCCATTTTGGCGGATTCAGGTGGTTACTAGCTCGTTTTCAATTTTATATAAAAAAACACACACATTTAATGCTTAGGAAATATTACCCTTAATACAATAAGAAGTATTAACACAAAAAAACAACACATAATAGAGTAACCGTGCAGAGTTCCACATAAAATCGACATTTGGCTTGTCTGAAAGCAGGTAAAAGGCGTGTTTTTCCGCCGCGGTGATTTATCAATGTAAGAAAATTGAGGTGTAATGATTGTCGGTTGGATACGACTACAGTTTTTATCGTCGTTTAGTAGTCTTTACGATGTTTACGAACAGTTACCTTACAGCCTCCCATTGCTAATAAATTACACTTATAATATTCTTATCTTTCTTTCTTTTAAAGAGAATGAAAGTGATGTAAATATATTTGTACGGGTGTATCCCACGATTATGCTGTAGAGCATGTTATTTGCAAAGTAACGCAAACTACCTCAAACATAATCAGTGATACGATGTATGTAACTCAAAGGGAATGCATAGAACTACTACCTTTGCAGTTATATTATAAGTAAAATAATATTATTTTTTCATTAAATAGAGCAACATTTCATTTTCTTCCTAGTATTATAAATGCGAAAGTTTAGATGGATGGATTTTTGTTATAGTTTGTAGCCTAAACTGCTGAACGGATCTCGATGAATGGCGTAGAGCAAAGTCTGAAAGAAGACATTCACTACTCACTTTTGTTTTTAATTTCACGCGGTCGGAGTCGCAGGCGAAAGCTAGTAATATATGTTATTAATGAAATTTTCTGAATTTCCGTTTATTCAGAGGAAGCAATCATGTTTACAAGGCTTTTATATCCTGTAGGTCATTTACGAAACTCATCCGCAACAAAATGTCCCTTGATAATGAACTCCGGGAAAAAATGCTGACTTTATATTATGAAATTTCGTAACATTTGCAACTTTATCCGTTTACAAATACAGTACAGTTTAATTGCCTTAATTAATATAGATGTGTGTTCATTTATTTGGTGGGAATTTTATTCGTATTTAATGGTTTTTATAACCTTTGGGTTATGACACGTCGAAGTTCGCGACTCGATGTCTCGAAAAGTTTTGAACCTTTTTTTGTCGTCCCCTAAACACCAAAATTAGTAAATCTAGTCGGATTTTTCTTCGTTATCCGAACTAGTGGAAGGGGTTAGGAAATAATATAACGTTCACATTAAACACAAACACATAAACTAGTTTAATTTAGATTTAATTTTTTTTTTCAAATAATTACTCTGCTAAATTCTGAAACGAATCTTAAGTGCTTGGCTTCGTAAGCGCCGCTTACAATCTAATAGACCTCATTGTAAGAAATTTGGCTTTAGGGCGTTCGCACACCTTTGACTAAACAATCGCATAACTGTTTAATATCGCTTTGATTCTTATGAGCTTTTGAGGTGCGCATACTACTCGATTTTAGTTGTGCAATTAAACTAGTTTGCTGGGAAACAATCGTCAATCGCACAACTGTTGTCCGATTGTTTAGTTAAATGTGGTCGAGCGCTTCTATCAGTTAAGACGCTGTTACATATTTAAACAACGTTTCAGTGTAAGGCGACTAAATCTTTATTATTAAAAATGATAAACAAAAAGTGATTGCATCGGCCGGGAATCGAACCCGGGCCGCCCGCGTGGCAGGCGAGCATTCTACCACTGAACCACCGATGCTTATGTCTCTGTGTTCGAAAATAAACACTTCTTCTTCTTCTTCTTCTGAGGCACTACAGCCGCGGGTGGGCCTGGGCCTGGTCCAGTAAACCTCTCCACTTCTGTCTGAAAACAAAAATGCGAAAGTTTAGATGGATGGGTGTTTGTTAGAGTTTGTAGCCCAAACTGCTGAATGGATCTTGATAAAATTTATCACAGATGTAGAAGACAGTCCGGAATAACACATAGACTACTTACTTCAGTTGTTTCTTAAAATACTCAAACGGAGTTGCAGGTGAAAGCTAGTATGTAAATATAAAGTGAACGAAAAAGAAATTGTTATACCAATTCAGTCTATTATACCCCGCTTATAATTATGTTAATGATACAGGATGTTTAATATTTATCGAGCTCGCAGCAATGATCAGCCACGCGCAATGATTGATCACATCACTCAATATTGGACGGATCTTTATTAATATTATGAAGCTATTTATTAATTATGTATTAATTAGTAACCATTATTAATAAAACAAAACTTTTCAAGTAACCAACACGTAATTTAAATACAATTTACGGCCGAAATCTGAAAAGAAATCACAAACACTTCGCTTCTTAAACGCCGCTGCCGTGCGCTCACCACTAAACTATACTGTCGTGTGATTGTCGCTTGTTTCGCAGCCAATGTAACTGTTTAGTTGTACAACTAAAAATCGAGTAGTGTGCGTAAAATGTAATGTCATATGAAAAGCGAGACTAAACAACTGTGCAGTTAAAGGTGTGCGCGCTGTAATAGAGTTTATTTAAATACGAGTTGTTGCCCGCAACTTCGTCCGCGTGATATTAGAAAACATACTAACTATATAAATTATAAAAAGCTACTTACCCCTCGGGAACCGGACATTTCTCAGGGATGAAGCTAAATGATATGATGAAGCATATCCAATGTGTACTCCAGACTTTGTTTTATATCTGTGCCAAATTTCCATAAGATATGTTAAACCGTTGCAGAATGATCGAGTAAACATTAAAAAACTAAATTAATGAATCCCACGGGAACCGTAACTATTCCCGGGATAAAAAGTAGCCTATGTGTTCTTCCAGACTACGCGTTAAACCTGTGCCAAATTTCATGGAGATCCGTTCAGTCGTTTAGGCTACAAACGCTAACAAACATCCATCCATCTAAACTTTCGCATTTATAATATTAGTAAGATAAATCTAGGCAGTAAGAATAGAAATATGAAAATAGGTTAATCATAAACTATGCTTAGTATTTAATATTTAATGGTGAAAAAATGAAAAAAATATTTATTAAACCAAAAAGATTGTACAAAACAAATAACTTTGACAATACCTTAAAATTATACATAACAGGAAGTTAAAAATAGTCGTTATTTTAAGTTATTCTAGCTAAGCTTATCTGGTGATGGCCACACTAGGCAATGCCTGTATCGTGGCCACCGGAATTCACAGATACAATATAATCTGACCACAAAATTACATAAACCCACTCTCACGGCAGTGTTTTAGTATTTAATTATAAGGTGAGCGAAGACTTTTGCCGTCGGAGGCTAAATCTGACTTTGGGACGCTGAGTTGTCATTATTATTTATTTTTTGACTTGATCGAATTTCAAATTATGTCTATTGAAATATTTAACTAACATTTAACATTGCTGCTCTATTACCAGTACAATTTAAACAGCCTAATTTTAGTCCCTTTTTTATTAGGAAAGGAAGGGGAAATGTCTTCTCTCTGTGCGTCTCTTCCATCAATTAAAGGTAGGCAACGCAGCAGTCGCTTTCCATTTTGGTGGATTCAGGTGGCTTGCTCGTTTTCCACCTCATATTATTAATATATATAACATAGAAACGAGGCCACTGTCTAATTATACACTAACCACAAAGTAGTGTGAACTTTAACCCAATTTAGGTAAGAAGTGCAATCCACTTCGGTTCTATGAACTGAATATTCCAAGTGCGCTGTGAGACGGAAATAAAACTAATGTTTATTTATTCGTCGTGTCGCAAAGCGTGTTTATGCAACTCGAGCGGCATCGCGTCTTCTGTTATGTAAATACTCGCTTGATTCGTTTAAACCACGACAGTCAGACAACTACCAGCCATGAGAACTGACGTCAGTTGACTTCTAATCATTTGATTGTTTGAAATATCTGCCGCCGAGTTCCGTCTTCGGACAACTCGACAGATCATCCACATCTTCTCGATGGCTGGCAATCTGCGTCGCACAGCTGCGTTGTGGAATTGTCTGTCCTTGGCGGTATTTCCAAACCACTACGACTTAGGGTTCTTCAAAAAGCGAGGGTATCTCCTCAAAGGTCGGCAACGCATCTGCAGCTCATCTTTTATTGCGGATTTACATGGGCGTCGATGAACATTACAGTGTCCCCGATGCTTTTTGCTCCTTCTTTAAAAAAAAAAAACATCATTTTGGTATACTTAAATCAATGGTAGAGCCCTTATTAAAAATACAATTGGCCTAGTTGAACTATAAGGGAAGTCATTTTAAATTTCGACAGATAAATAGATATGAAACTGCAACAAATTTTACCATTGGGATGATAGTTGCCCCTTTCCCCTGGAAATAGCCAAATTATCGGCTGATGACGTGGTGGCGATTGTCAAATTTTAGACCTCTACACTTATTTTAATTTATTGTCGATTGTAGTATTCCCTTTGCATATGTGTTTGTGTGACATGCATAAGTTTTTGTATGTCACAAGAATGCATGCATGCATGCATTTTATTCGCATGAGTGCATGAGCATTGTTTGTCTTTTACTTTTAAATAGTTAAGATAAAATATACATTTTATTCTTTATTCATTAGTAAAATGGACAGATTTAAAATTAGCATATACACGATACGTGCTACTTACCTGGCATAATGTAATTTTGCAAATTCACTGCGGACTGAGTCCGCCCCTGAGCCGCGAATACATTATTCTCGTATAATGAATAGTTTATCTTGTCAAAGCCAACACTAAGCCCTTTATTCATTTATTTTCTATATTTTAGGAGATCTACGTTGAACGAAATTTGTTTAGTTTTTAATTTATATTTTATGTGTATTTTCATGTATGGACCTAAGTAGTTATGCAAAAATCAAATAGTAAAAGAATACACAGAAGATGTACATACAGACAAAAACAAAATTAAATTATAAACAAAAAATTAAAATGGTCACTAGTTATATGTTTTTCGATGGCCACGATACAAGCATTGCCTAGTGCTGCCATCACCAGACAAAAGAAGCTGAGAAACCGACCGTTAATCGACTTGTCACCAACGAGTTCGTTCTAAATAACTACTGTTAAAAGTATTAAAACAGTTTGTTGAAATTGTTCGTACAAATTAATGTTGAAACATTAATCAGGATGGAATTCAGATGGGTTCATTACATTTGAATCGGGATAACAAGGTTATAGCCGGGCCTCAATTTGCCAAAGTCCGGAAATGATGACAGACTGTTTTGTTAAACGATGCCGATTATCCCACAATTTACTGAATTAGCATTTTGCTGGACTTTGAACGATTATGTTGGGTTTTAAGTAATTTATAAGTGAGGGAGATATTTGGACGATCGATGCGTACAGGATGTTCTTAAATCATGAAATTATATATTACGGCACATTATAATAAAAAAGTATATTTGTTACTGACGATATAATGCACTAGATTGCGCCTGCGACTTTGCGTGGAATTAAAGCACATAAGTACGTAGCCTTTGTGTTTTTCTAGAAGTCAAATTTTATCAAGATTTATTCAGCTGTTTAGGCTCGTCTCTAAATCTAACAAACATCCATCCATCCATTCAAGCTTTCGCATTTATAATGTTATGTATGATGTACACATACAAATGTATGAAAATTAAATAATTTAAAGTATGTACTAAACACTAGCTGTTCCCATGCGGCATCATCCGCATGAAATCATGAAAATGTTATTTTATTGTTTACATTTGTGAAATTATCAATAGCAAATGTCAAAATGACATGTCACTACAAACCTTGGCGATCTTGCTTCCTTGATGTTGACAGCAACTTATGGTCTCTTTCCCACATTAGGGTTTTTATCCAAAATATTTACCCCCTAAGTTTAATGGCGTGAAAATATATAGCCTAAAGCGTGACGTAAGTGTAGGGCTTTTTACAAAAGAAAAAAAAATTAAAAACATGCTGTAATTGCTGACATCTTAGGCAACAAAGAAGTGTGTGTTTACGCTTTATTATAATAGTATAGATAATAAATATTCACCTTAAAATATATTTATTGAAAATTGCCAGTTAGTTTACTATACTTACTTATTATACTTTTATCTATCTTAAATGAGGCGATTTTTCCTAACAAAATCATGTTATGCAAAGATTACCCTATATGACAATTTACTAGACACTTTATTAGCTATAAATTTTATTTTTATATTAAAGTATGATTTTTTGCCCGAACATAAAAATGAATAAGACAATTTTCTTGTAACATAAAAAATTTGATGCGTCCAACATTCATTAAGGATTTATGTAACAAATTCTTTCTTTTTTTATGGTGAGATGCATTACGAGGTTTATGGTTACTCGCAAATGTATCCACTTCTAAATATAACCATATATTTTTGTGTAGGAGGATGTTTTAATTGGAAGAATTTTATGTTATCTCTATATCTATACTATTATAATAAAGCGTAAACACACACTTATTTGTTGCCTAAGATGTCAGCAATTACAGCATATTTTTTAATAAAAAAACCCTACACTTACGACATGCTTTAGGCTATATATTTTCACGACATTAAACTTAAGGGGTAAATATTTTGGATAAAAACCCTATTGTGGGAAAGAGACCATAATTTGTTGCCAACATTAAGGAAGCAAAATTGCCAAGGTTTGTCATGTCACGTCAGTTTGACATTTGGTATTGATAATTTGACAAATGTAAGCAATACAATAAAATTTTCATAATTTCATGCGGATGAAGCCGCACGGGAACAGCAAGTTCATATTATAAAAATGTTTTCATAGACCTATCAAGAATATAAAAAAGGTTATCTAGTTTCGGATACTTACGTTTATACGAAACACCCTGTAAGTGTCAACTTGAAAAATTTAAATCGTTTTATGACACAAGATATGTTCAATATTTTTAGAGTTATTCGCGTAATTTATTTTCTAACAATCTTTTAATAAGACAGTAATAAGTTAACAATAAGTTACTTAAGGTATTTTATGTAAACATCTTTTCGAAGTTTCTTAATTCAAGCATACTTAACTTGAAGGCGTACTTTAAGTTAGCAACTACATTAACTTGAAAGTAATATAAACACCTCTAAATTCTGTTAAGCGCTATTTAAGTGGGGAAAGGAGCTCGGGCCGTTAAATAAGTTTCTGTGAATTTTATTTTACTTTAAAGCAAGTTTTGGGATATTTTTAATGGAATTATGTATATGGTTTTAAATCATTTTAATGGTTCTAAAAATATTGTAATTTGAAATCTTACTTCTTTGTCTATACTGATGTAATAAAGAGGACAGACTTGTATTTTTGTATGTATTAATATAACTCAAAAACTACTGAACCGATTTCAAAAATTTTTTCACCATTAAAAATCCACGTTATCTGAGTAACATACTTTTTATTAATTTACGCGGGCGAAGTCACGAGTATCTAGTATGCTATAAAGAAGTTGGTTTTTAATATGTAAACGTAGTAATATAACCTCTTAACAAATTCACGAACCATCGCGCGGCCGTAATGGGAAAACTTTCGCAATTCTCAGCCTGTGAATATTGTAATTATGTAAGCTTATCATTTTCCCTTTTGCCTTTTTTCTTAAAACTTTGGTAAATAATTCGCAAGTTCAAATGGTACGGAATAAACCGATTTACTGTGGTTACATAAAACTTTATTTTAAGCTAACTGTTGCTTGCGTATTCGTCCGCATAAAATTAGTAAGTATTAAAAATAATGCCTATTATACTCAATGATAACGTATCTTTTTAACGGTGAAAGAAATTCTTAAATCGGCCAAGTGGTTTTTATTTTATTTTATTTATTTATTTATTGATTATAAATACAGTACAATATCGTCTTCTTTTTCTTCAGGTTCTTAAACCTTTTGGTTTGTGAGAACTCTGCACATTCTCGTTGGGTAGTTACATTTTTTTTTTGCATGCGACAGATACGGCTTACACGTCATGTATAAACTAGGGAATTTTAAGTTATTTCAATACATACGAAAATACAATTCTTACCTCTTTATAATATGAGTATAGATTTGTACAAAGCATTTTTATTTGCTTAATTATTTTAAATGTTTTGTTATTTATTGGAGAACATTGCATTTCGTAAGCCTGCGCAAAACAATGTTACGATAGCAATATTTTGTGAAAAATGTCTATTTTCTTTATTATATGGTAAAATTTATAATCAAATATAAATTCAACATCGATTCAAAGAACTTTAATCAGCTGGGCCTCGAATTAACGTCGACGGTCAACTTTTTTCGTATTTAAAAAGATGGTGAAGGAAAGTTTGGAGAACGGCCAAACACTTAATGTAATTGTTTGGAAATGGAAAAGCTTTCCGGCACTAAGCTTATGTTTTTGTTACATAAATATAATCGCCACTAGCGAGTGTTCTAATGGACTAGAAAATGTTACGTGATTAATGTCGCGTGCGTAATTCACTAAGAAAATATTGACTTCAATCTTATAATATCATTCCCTAAAATTCTTTTGAGTTGTATTTTTCTTTCTATCATTTTATTAGACTTTACTACATATAAAACAAATTCGCTTTTCGCTGTGTTTCTATCCATATGTATTGTATTGTGTAAATAAAGAAATAAGTTATAATTTTTACATGTAATTCGCAAACAAAGTTTTTAAACATATATTATCCTCTTTATGCGCGTCTCCTCCTCTGTCGATTAAGGATAGGCAACGCATCCACTATTCCGAATGTCTATGGGCAGCGACATTTCGCCAGTGTCGGATTCAGGTGGTAGCTTGCTTGTTTGCCAACTTATGACATAAAAAAGATGGCTAAATGCTAACATCTTGATCACCAATAAAAGTCTAAATGTATTATTAACTTTAAGTATTATTAACTTATTACAAACTTAGCTTGCCCTCGACCACGTTCGCGTGGAATTAAAAAAATTGCCTATTTGTTCCAGACTTTACATCTAATTTTATCGAGATCCGTTCAGCCGTTTAGGCAAACTAACATCCATTCATCCAAACATTCGCATTTATAACATTAGTATGATTCGTCATTTAGTTATTTTTAATTAATATTAAATTAAAAATTCACGTTTTGTAAACACTTCATTTTAAATTATTTGACCTCCATGTATAGATTAAAAGGTTCTGAATTTAATGACACGAATTTGATATTCACAAACTTGAAGCAACAGGCACTCAAATGAATTAAGTTTTGAATAGTGATGTTCGTTAGTAATAACTCATACATTGCTAAAATTAATTAATACCAAAATTAATCTTGAATTCACATAGGTTTGTATAACACGTACTCATTAGTGCGAAGAGGTAGACCTTGATATAAAAATAAACAAGATATCTATTAGATTGGATATATTTTTATATGATAAGGTGGCCAAACAAGCAAATGGCCTCCTGAATCCTCCAAAATTATTCTATTATTATTATTATTGAAAATATTACATGACATAAATTAAACAATATGCACAAATATGGCCCCGCAAAAACCATATAATTGGTTTGTCCGCGGGTGCGCTGGTTTTTTTTTGTGTAGAATTACATAAAATACATACATATATATAAATAAATATACTGTATAGAAATAAAATATTCGTAACAACGTTTGGAAAGCCATCTTTTTGATAAGGGCTATTATCAAAAAGATGGCTTTCCAAACGTTTAACAAATAGTTTAAATTTTGAATTTAGATTTGCTATTTCAGGTGGTAGGTTATTGAGCATGTATGGTAAACGTTTTCCAATTGTTCTGTTGCCGTAATAATAATTAACTCTGGGTACTATGTATTTGCCACGAGTGGCTGCCCTAGTGCTGTGCTGTGTTGTGATTGTGTAGTAGTTAAATTAATAAATGTGTTGTGATTTACAGATAGAAATATAAGTTTATGCTTTTGACTGGCCGGTAATATCTTACATATTTTAAAAAGTTTATAATAGTTATCTTTACATTTATGGCTAGTTTTACTATTGACTAATAATTTTAAAAATCTGATTTGTAAACTCTCTATTTTTTGTATGTACGATTAAAATGTTAATCCATAGCTGTCTAAACCATAAGAAATAAAATAATGGCGACGCGACTGCTGCCCATAGACATCCGTAATAGCGGGTGCGTTGCCTACCCTTAATTGACGGAGGTAACGCACATAAAGAGGATATTTCCCCTTCATATTCGTCTCCTCTATCGTCAAACCCACGTTTCCTTCCCACTTTTTTATAAGTAGGAAGGAAAAGAGACTAAAGTTTGTCTTCCAAATCCATATGGGTAGGAACTAACGGCCACAACTACACTAACAAATCACAAATTGGTCTATTAAAACAAACCTTTTCAAAACATTGCTCTAAAGGTCGCCATACACAACAAACAGCTTCAACTAATCCGAGTGCATATGAAGAGCTAACTGCCTGCAGGAACCGTAAACTGCTAACTGGGAAAATCATTGCTTTAAAATAGTCCGTGTATGTTGGCTTTAAGAAGAATATGCCATTGGTTTACGCACGCTAGGAAATACAAAAGGTTTGATCTTAAAAAGGTCGCCATCGTAAGGAAATCTAGCATTTGTTTTTTAAAAAACGCAGTAAAGTCAGTTAAGAAGTTGGCATAGAGCCAAATACTTAGTGTAATTGTTTGGAAATAGACAAAAGCCAGGAAACGTAATTAGGTTTTTTTTTTCGGTTATTAAGAGAAAATGTTCCAAGTAAAAATAAAGTTGGAATTAAAGGGTTTTTAGAATTATTCAATTGATGAATCACATGCTAGATGTAACTTTTAATTTTTGGTTTCACTTAACTTGTTAACAATTTATTAAAACTTTGTTATAAAACTATCAAGTTTTGAACAAAGTTTAAAATTAAAAAGTATCAGAATTTTGAAATATGAAAGAAACATTAATGAGATTGCATACATGTTTAAATTTGAACGTATCTTTGCAAAGACGTTAAGGCAATTATGAAAATTAAATGTAACGACTTTCAAAAAGTTGTAAAAATTTGCAACCTTCTTATATCATCTAAGGAACAAAGTTAAAACTTTGGAATCCATAATCGATGTAAGATCGCGCGCACACTTTTGTCTAAACTATCGCAGAACACTATAGTCGTGCTTTGATTTCTATGAGATTATATAGCACACACTACTCGATATTTAGTTGTGCAACTAAACAGTTGAATGGACTGCAAAACAATCGACAATCGCACAAATGTTATACGATAGTTGAATCAAAGTGCGTACCATGTGTATAGGAAGGACGAGGGGGTCCGAAATGTAACATTGTCTTGTCTTGAACTTCTCGACAGTTTACTGGCATTTGTGAACGCATTTTGCTGGTAGCTGTTACACGTAATACATAGCATACCAGCTACTATCCCATAGCGTGTGTATTCCCGCCTTTATTTAAATAAAACAATTGCATAATTATTTTTAACTTAACTCGATTTATGTTGTAAGAAGTGTTACAGCAGTGATCGTTGCAAGAAATGGCATAAAGCCAAACGATTACTGCGGCCCCCGCAAAGAAATCTTGGCAGCAGATACACGTTCTCTTGATAACTGCTCGTTTTTTAATTTTTAAAA
This sequence comes from Papilio polytes, assembly GCF_000836215.1. Taxonomy (NCBI): domain Eukaryota; kingdom Metazoa; phylum Arthropoda; class Insecta; order Lepidoptera; family Papilionidae; genus Papilio; species Papilio polytes. The sequence continues at coordinate 3,426,421 of NW_013525805.1, forward strand.
AAGTTTCTATTTTATGACAGGAATTTAAGCAGTTGAAGTGCCTTTTGTATTTCAATAGAAAGTTTTAAAAGCGGGCGCACACCTTTGACTAAACTATCGCACAACTGTTGTGCGATTGTCGATTGTTTCTCAGCCAATTTAACTGTTTAGTTGCACAAAATGGAATAGTGTCCGCACCTCCATATAAGTTCATAGAAAATAAAGCGCGACTAAACAGTTGAGCGATAGTTCTGTCAAAGGTCTTCCCGCGCGCTTTAAATGTTCTCTTGTAAAAAAGCAAGTTAAAAATTATCCGGAACCAACGAATCTAGCGAAGATATACGCAGGAAGTCTCGAGAAACGTATAGAATAGGAATGCTTCTAGGATTTTTACAATAGTAAAATGTTAGTTGTTTTACACACAGTTTATATTGCTTGGATTGTTTCCACTCGGGCAAGGATGCGGTTGGGCAACCGCCCTGGGCACTGGACAGGTAGAGGCACACAATTCTGCCCCTTCGCTCCATAATCATGGTAAAAAGGGGCTGCAGTTAAATTCTTTCCCAGGGCGATAATAGTTGGAAGAATGGAACAATTTTTTTTATTCTGAAAACAAATTATTCTTTATAAGAGTTTAAATAAATAAGATTCGACTAGTTACATACATTGGTTGATAAGCCTTATGTTAGATTATATTGTTTTTACGAAGCCGGGATATTTTCCTAGTAAATTGGTAAACGAGCCGAGGCGGGGTAAAATTTCTCAGTGGACACGATACAATAAATAGTCAGCCATTAATCTTTTGACTTTACCGAGCATTAGTGTAATGTATGAGTACACAAAAGTAATGTCTACGATATATTTCAAAGTTAATGTAGATATTATTCTCGATATTTTCTTTTTAAAAAGTTTGGTAGAAAACAGACCACATCACCAGTTAACGTCAGATGGTCATCATCGTACATAATTTATTTATCTATCTACAATATTTATGCTAATGTAATAAGCGTAAATACACTACTTCGTGGCATATTATGTCAGTAATTACAGCATAGTTTTTACTAATCCTTTCTTAAATAAAAAGCCCTACACTTACGATACGCTTTAGGCTATATATTTTCACGCTATTAAACTTAGGGACTAAATAATTGAAAAAACCTTCAGGGAACACTAACTACAAGCTGAAAATATTAAGGAAGCAAGGTTATTGGTATCGTTAATTTTGATATTTGCAATTGAGAATTTCATAAATGTCAACAATAAAGTCAAGTTTTTTTCTATTTTTATGCGGATAAAGCCGCACGGGAACCGGTAGTTATAATATAGAGAGGAAAGATTCCTATTATTTCACCACTAGCTGTTGCCTGCGACTTCGTCCGTGCATTATTAAAAAACATACGAATTAGGAAAAAAACTTATCCCGCAAGAACTACCGGACCGGGATGAATCGTATCTTATATAGCTGTTCCCTGACAATTTTATCAGCATAAAATTATTTTATTGTTTACATATATCAAAGTGTTAATTGCAAATATCAAAATGACATGACAAATCTTGGCAATCTTGCTTCCTTGATGTTGGCAGCAACTTATGGTCACTTTCCCACATTTGGGTTATTACCTAAAAAATATTTACCCCCTAAGTTTAATGGCGTGAAAATATATAGCCTAAAGCGTGACAGAAGTGTAGGGCTTTGTATTAAAAAAAGAATTATACAAAAATATGCTGTGATTGCTGAGATCTTAAGCAACAAAGAAGTGTATGTTTACGCTTTATTATAATATCTTATATGATACTCTAGACTTGATATATTTAATGGTGATATGTTGAACCGTTACAGAATTATCGAGTAAATACGAAAAAAACAATAATAATAAACTTTAAACAAGTTTTTAAATATTTCAGCTTTGTTTTCTTGTATGTTTTTGTCATTTCCTTTGAGAACAATATCCACTGTTTTAATAAGAAGGAAAACATCTCAAGTACTTGTTTTAGTTGACGTTTTGCTTCGTTAAAAGAATAAGTTTTTGTTTTCGGAAATGGGTCGAGTGGTTTGCGGTGAGCTAATTTTAGTTCATGAATTTCGTAAATTGAAATCTCCATCAAGATAACAAGATTTATCAAATAACTTTAAGATTCCATCTATGAATCAATGTGAAGAAAGATTCAATTATTGTATTGCATAACCTTTTCAGTTATTGGACTAGTTTTTTTAATTCTTTTTGATGGCTGCCGTATCGTTAGTTCTAGAAGGACAAATTCTTCATTAAATGAACGTATAAATTCAAGTTAAACGCGATAGTAGAACATATAACCACTTTACTTACTGCGTTGGCGCAGCGACTCAAAGTAGGTCTTGGCCTCCACGTGAGAGAGCGCCAGCGTCGTCTGCCAGTCGATCAACTCTAGCTCGCACAGGTCCAGCTTATCCTATATTAATTATGGGTGGTTAAATACGCGATTAACTAAACAGTGTAAACTAAAAGTTTCTAATACAGTAAGAGTTGAACATTGAATTTGGTCTATAAAATTGTAAGAAATCGTATAACTTCTACACTCAGACGCTCGTTTACAGATCACTGACTGTCTGCGACGGAAACAAACTATATTTTTATACAAACATTGATACAGAAATATTCAATGACACCAGACAAATGTAACGCAAATATATTTTATGTTTACAAAATGAAATAACAAAATATACAATATCTAGTATGTATCGAAACTGTCTCGACTTAAAACGGATGAAATGTCACCAACCGATCGGTATCTCCGTAAATTTATGATATAACCAGACACATATTAAAGTGTAAGCCAATTCCAAACTGCACGAAATACCTATTCGAAGAGATATGACTCGTTAATGTGTGTATAAAAAGCTTAAAAAATCCAATGGGCTATTATTACATGAAAGTACCATAAAAGTTCTCATTAACTTCACCATGTGAAACCAAGACAGCGATATACATCTCCCTGTCCTTGTCAGGCATCGTGTTAGGTAAATGCACCAGTTTTCGTCACCCAAATCAATCTATCTTCCTTCAATTCAGTTATCACTTCCTTCTTCGCCGTGTTATTTTCACACAATTCATATTCTCCTAGGCTTACGTTTAACGATTTAGTTTTAGGAAAGTTTCTTTAAATCAGAAAATGTAATAAACTGCAATATCTAAGTTTCGTAAGTAAACAAAGCGCTCGCAACAATAACAATTTAACAAAAGTTGCACGTCGCTAACTCTCTTTATCTCCCTTTGCTATTAAAACTGGAAAATTAAATTGCAACCGCAATTGTTCCGCTCCGTATCACTGTTACTACATATCTACACAGTATACGAGTACTCAAGTGAAATACGTTTAAACTATGTAACTTTGTTTATGAGTTTGTAAATGCTGTTATGCATATCAGAGCCTTTAAATGAACACTAAGGGACTTAGCTGATATTTAGTACTAGACAAAAGGGTAAGTCTGAAAATTCCGTAACGGCAACAAGGCGTACTGTTGCCTAATTGTAAGACACGAGGGTGACGATGCATTTAATTGGAATTAACGGGAATGTTACCAAGAAGATTGTAATGGGGGAACACCTTACATTACTCTAACGTCCCCCAAAAGGATTGGTATGTTTTAAAAACAGCCTATACCGAAAAAAGGACTGATTAATCACGGAAATTTGAGTTATTTCCAATTAAATCTTATTACTTAATCCAATAAGAGCATCGGTGGCTCAGTGGTTTATGCACTTGACTTGTAATCTACTGGTCTTGGGCTCGAATCCCACCGTACCAATGTATATTGCAATCTTAAAATTTCATATATACATAATTTACACGGCGTTACGGTGAAGGATAACATCGTGATGCAACCTGCACATATCGGCGAAGAAATTGAAAGATGTGTGTAAGGTCGAGCAACCCGCTCTTGGTCAGCGTGGTTGACTATGGCCTAGTCACCGTAACTTACGGTAAGCTCCGCCTATTTGTGAGGACGTATAGTAAGCTGGTAATAATGATTAAAACAAATTAAAATACGAAATCTGAAAAATAATTATTATTACCATTTCATTATTACATACAGATACGTTAGTTTACCCTGAATCCTACGTATCGCAAAAGAGTCGTAACGTAAAACTTTATATGTTATATCGTATAATAAAAACGGCAACAAAAAGCTCGCCAGCCATGTATATCAATTTGTTTTCCTAATAAATGTTTGACCCATCACATTTTTTACGATGTAAATGACCGGACCTTCCTCACATAAATGCAATTCCCAAAATGTCCTTTATTATATTAAACCAAATAGTCTACATAAAAACATAATACCAATGAAATACGAATAGAAATCGGTAACTTTTATTGGACTCGATTGTTAAGGTGTCCTTATGCAAAAAAAAACTATATAAACTTAAATTTGGGACGGTAAAATAAACATTCTTTCCCTTTAATCAATTTATTTCTCACCCATTTATGTCTCTTTCAATTGTTTTTTTCGTTTTTAACTTTTAAAACGTTCCGTTTATCTCCTCACTTCCTTGTCTATTCTTTTCATTCATTCGAGTCTTTCATACGTTCAGTCAGCTCAGTCATTCACTCTAGTGGTAATTTAGAAACAACTTTCTTACACCTTCGTTCGGAAACACGTATTCACACATCCCACATTTAACTTTCATGATTGAAGAAAGAAGGATGTGTAAAAGATTTGTTCACAAATGTTTCAAAATAAAACCTACACCAAGCTTTTGGTAGCACGACTGCGGCCGTAATCTTTTCAATTAAAGTGCAACTTCCTTATACAGCATACGAAGAATCATCGCATATTATCTAACGACTAATATCGTGCGCACACTTAAAACTAAATTATCGCACAACTGCTTAGTCTCGCTTTGATTCCTTATGCTTATGAGGTGCGCACACTACTCCATTTTTAGTTGTGCAACTAAACAGTTGAATTGGCTTCGAAACAATCGACAATCGCACAACAGTTGTGTAGTTTAGTCAGAGGTATGCGCCCGCTATTGACTAATAAAACTAACCACAGCGCTAGTAGAATGGTGAGTGCGTTTCCACTAATCTCTAGTAGGAAATAGGATCTAAAGCGCTTTAAACGCCTAGCTTGTACCTAAACATGTTCTTATCTCTACCTCTAGCATCGTTTATACGTCCATTGCCTGTCTACACCGGATGTCGAAACCATTTGCATCCTTTCCTTTTTCAACTCTCCCGTTTCGCAAGTACTAAATTCGTTCCGGACTAAGTAAAACAGTTTTTTGTGTATTCCACGTTCATTATTTTGTGTAGACGCCCGCATCTTTGTTTGTGGGTAGTTTTAGCAAAATACATCCTCATTTTTCCACGTTTATCGCAGATTTCTTTATGTTTATTGTTTCAGTTTTAGTTTTAAACTCATTATTTCTCTTTTTTCTGTAAATCATTTACTTTCAAATATAGTTTCAGAGTTTCAAATTTCATAAAGGCTTATAGGGCGCACACTTATAATTAAATTATAGCACATACGACTGTCGATTGTTTAACAATCAATTCCCAATTGCAGTGAGTGCAGTGTAGTTGAAGATGTTCAGCATGTTGTACTGGAGTGTGTTCGGAGCGAGCGCATTAGACATAATTATGATGGTGTTTAAGTTGACCGACATCTGTTTGAGAAAACAGTTGGGCAACTGAGGTTTTGAGAGTTAGACTTATGGGGCGTTATCGTCGCTTCGCAACAAAGCCCCCTGAAAAAAATAAATTAAAAAAAAAACAACCAATTCAACTGTTTAGTTGCACAACTAAAAATCGAGTATGCACCTCTATATAAGCTTATAGGAATCAAAACGCGACTAAATAAATGTGCGATAGCTGAATAAATGAAAATCAAAAATCTGTGCGCTCTTAGTATTTCAATTTCAAAACAAAGAAGTCAACTTAGTGTTTTTAAGCTAACGTACCTTTTGCTCTGATTTTCTTGTGTTGTGAATGTCGATGGCCGTCGATAATCACTTCGGAGTTCCTTTCGCTTATTTGTCCCGATTTCTTTTTAAAAAGAGGGTCTTGTACAAAGCTCCAAACATTGTGTTCTTAAGAAATAAGACAGTTTTACTTATATTTTATAGTACCTTTGTGTCTGTTTTAGATTTTTCAATTGCTGTAGTTTAGGGTTCGTTTTACAAGATTTTTTTTTATTTCAATCTTAAAATCTACTTCTTGAATTACAACAGAACAATTGAATAACAATCGTGACGTCATATTAATCTCGTAAAGGGAATTGCAACTCGCCGCTACCTCAATCCGATAATCGATTTGTCATTCAATTCAGTCTGCAAACTCCGGTCAGTATACTGATTGAATGACTTCCCTTTCACTGAGTCGGATTAAAACATCGCTTAGTCGATAACGTATATTTAGAGCAAGGCTTTTAGGATTAGCGACTTAGCAATTGTCATATGAGTCACGGATTTAATAGCTTTTATTTCGCTTTCGTGTGAAGAATTCCTTTTAAAGAAAATTAAAATGCTTAAAAATGCTCTTATTTGTAACGATCTGTCGCCCGCAAACTTCGTAAGCGCAAATTTGGATCATCCTTTACGCCATTTTGACAGCGCGGATTTTTAAAAATGTAGCCTATCTATGTCAGCTACCCTTCAGTGAAATTCCTGACGAAATCGGCCCACCCGTTTCGGAGATTACCCGGGACAAACGCGGATTGCGGACTGACAGACAGACAAACAAACAAAAAAATTATTGAACGCTATTTTCGCTATCAACAACGCAACGTTATCTTCCCGAAATCTGAAATTATACTACATGAATAGATAAATTCTAAGTAGATTTTCAATAAATAAAAGTTTCTTTTTTAATGTGAATTAAAAATGTTATAATTTAAAATACAATAAAATATGAATAATTTGCAGAAAAATTTTACAATTAATATGAAAAAAATTGAAATTGCATTCGAAGTGGAAAATTATGCAAATCATTTCAACTAGAGCGTTCGTTGGATTGAAAAAAATGGACACTTTTTTCCATTTCTCATAATTATAATTGCGTTTAAATTAATTAATTATGACATGACATTTATAAATAAATAATATTTCTAATTTTATTAATTGAACCTGAATTAATTAATGTTTTTTTTCTTTTTAATAACTTGTCTATACTATTATAATAAAGCGTAAACACACACTTCTTTGTTGCCTAAGATGTCAGCAATTACAGCAAATTTTTGAATAAATCTTTTTTAATAAAAAGCCCTACACTTACGTCACGCTTTAGGCTATATATTTTCACGCCGTTAAACTTAGGGGTAAATAATTTGGGTAAAAACCCTAATGTGGGAAAGAGACCATAAGTTGTTGCAAACATCAAGGAAGCATGGTTGTCATGGTTTGACATCATGTCATGTCATTTTGACATTTGCAATTGATAATTTGACAAATGTGAACAATAAAATATTTTTGGTCATGGAAACAGCTAGTTTGTTATAAATTAAAGACCCATATGCACTTGACAGAATTTGTAAATACATCAAATGTTATGTACGAAAAAAAAAGAAGATATTTTTTTTATATCTATGTAAATGAAACGATAATACTTCTAACAAAATTGTTCCATTAAAATATGAATCGAGTTAGATTTATGTTGAGTTCTTTTCGCGATGGAGCAAGGAAATAAATTGTGGATCATAAAACTGCCATACGTAATGACGTTATATAGACCATACAATGGAGCCATTGCATAAATTTCACCGCTATCTAATTCTAAATGTATATTTACCTCTTCTTCTTCTTTGTAAATCCTACTACTTACTAATATTATAAATGCGAAAGTTTAGATGGATGGATTTTTAAAGTTTGTAGCCTGTAACAGTGGTAGTGCCCGCTTTAACATCTTAGCACTGCAGGGCCGGCACGTCCGGTGTAATACAACGACCACATAGAAGACAGGCGTGAAATGGAAGAAATTCCGTGTTTCGTTTGATGAGTGTGGTGCCGGAGGCCTAATTTAAGTCCCTTACTCTTTACCACCCTTTTCTTATAAGGAGAGGATGTGAAGGAGAAGTGGATTTGACGGTGGTGGAGACGCATAGGAGGAGGAAATATCTTGTTTATGTGCATCTCCTCCTCCGTCGATTAATGGTGGGCAACGCATCCGCTATGCGGATGTCTATGGGCAGCGGTCGCTTCGCCATTTTGGCGGTTTTAGGTAGCCGCTTGCTCGTTTACCACCTCATAATATAAAAAAAACTTTAGTCATGTCACCTTCCATATCTTAGTTAATTTTCCTTATCGTTAAATATGGTAATTTTGGACTAAATTAAAAAAATAATTGTCGTAACTGAAATTTTATATTCCTTAAAACTCTTAAATTACTTTCCAAAACTATTAAAACTTTACTGAAAAACGATTTTAAACTAGTTAAAATTGATTACAGAGTCGTGTGTTAAAGTTTTTTAAAAGTAATTTAAAGTAATCGGATACAAAATTTGTATGAAAGGGCAATGAAATTCTTCAATTTAGTTATTCTTGTCTTATTCCTAAGCAAAAATGACGGGTAGTTTAAAAGAAAGTCATCCACAAAAGTATTATTTAAAAATAATCTCTCATTTTCTATATTACTTTGGTTTAGGAGAGTTTTGGTATGAAAAATTAACATACAATTATATACAAAAATTAATATATAAATTGTGGGTAATAACATCAAATTCGTATATATTTTTAATGATTTTAAACGAATTCTTAGCATATCGAAAAGATTTAAACAGTAAAGAAAAAGGCGATTTAATTTTATTTAGTTTCGCACATCCATCGATAGCTGCTAAAATATTGGTGTTTTATATAAAACGAAAGGATATAGTGGATACGCTGCAGATATTATTAGAAAATAATAGACATTTTTATAATCCAACAATTGAAAAATGTTCAGTAAAACGTGCTAAGTTTTATTGTATTTGTTTACTTGTTAATATTTTTGTTATACTTGTAAGCGCTACTGTAGAAGGTGTTAAAAATTATTTACTTGAAGGTAAGTTTTTTAATTTACAGAGGAAGTTAATTTGTTACTTTTTTCAAAGTTATTATTTGTAACTTCGGATAGCTGAGATTAAAAAAGTAAAGAAGCAAGCTAACGTTCATTAAAATTTGAGTAAAAAGCGTAACTTTAAACGTTTGTTATAATTATCTATACTAATATAAAGAGGATAGATTTGTATTTTTGTATGTATTGAAGTAACTCAAAAACTACTGTTTTGATTTTAAAAATTCTTACACCATTAAAAAGCTACGTTATCAGTGAGTAACATATATTTTTATTGATTTTATTAAGTTTCACGTGGACAAAGTCACTGCAACAGCTAGTACTCGTAATCCATATGTTTCTTTCAGGTATACCAATACGAACAGAAGTTACATATTTTCCGAATCAAGAATATTCCGGTTTCTCAGTAAACCTGTTAAGATTCCTTATTCAATTCCATTGGTGGTTTTTATTGGCTATCATGTATTCTATCGACTCTCTATCTATCTGTTCTTTAGTTTTCTTGAGTTACAAATTCAAGAAAGTCCGACTACATTTTAACAGTTGTAGAATTAATATGATAAAAATGGCTAAAAGCAAAGAAGATTCAATCGATGTTTTTTTTGAACAGAATTTTATCATAGGAATTGAACTCCATCAAGATGCTTTAAGGTAAGTAATAAAGTAATTCAATTTTTAGTCAGTTTAAATAAAATTAGGGCCTATCCCACCAAATTGTGAATTGTCTGATAACAATCTGACGTGTAAAACATGTGTTGGAAATATCGGATTTCGTTCCCTTATCTGACAGTAAGTTTTAAGCTATCTGAGCTTCTATCAGCCAGTGGTGGGACAGGCCCTTAGTATTTTATTTTAATTGTATATCTAACTTAATTATAGTTTGTTTAAATAAGATTTGATAAATGACGCATTTAAAGTATCGAATTCAATTTGTATGAAGGTAAATGCCGTACTTAATAGACAGGTATCGTAGTGACGAAACAAACACGCAGCGAACAATTATGAACTATCTATATTCGGTTCAAATATTTATCGAACTCAACTAAAATTATTTTTTTCTTATTAAGTAATTTAGAGGACAATTCTAGTATTGATTATAGTGTAGAGAATTTAGCGATAACAGAAGAAATAGCGAAATCCAATTCGATTACGTACGGCTGTAGTAATAAACATCTGTTTACTCTCATTATTTGTTATGGTTGCTACTTTAAAGTATCTATGGACTCTAATAAAAACATGTTTATACAGAATCTCCATATTCATAGATGAGTAGTTATCTTGAAAACCATTGAAAAGCAGAAAGTAAATTGTGATAACGAATACATATCAGACGTTTAGTTCGAAATAGCCGATTTCCACGATTCTTTTCTGCAAAACGTAATAAGGATTTTAAAACATTTTCTGTATAATTTATGATTTTTAGATGTGCTAGAAAAATTCAAATGTCGTTCGGAAAACTCTACACCGTACAAGTCGTGGAAAGTATTTCAATGCTTGCGATATGTCTTCTTAAACTTACGGTAAGTATTATAATTATGCAGACACACTTTTAACTGAACTATTGTGCGATCGTCGATTGTTTCGCAGCCAATTCAACTGTTTAGTTGCACAACTAAAAATCGAGTAGTATGCGCATATAAACTTATAGGAATCAAAGCGAGACTAAACAGTTGTTCGATAGTTTAGTGTGAGGTGTCCGCACGCTCTTAATGTATTTTTTTTTTATTTCTAGACATCTGTACAAGATATCGCTTCATTAGTAAAGAATTTCATGTTTATCTCATGTGTGCTTTTATTGAACGGAACATACATGATGTCTGGAGGTGACGTTACTTATGAGGTAAGTTGTCTACTTTGTCTACATTTATTTTAATGATAAAGGAATTTACCAATTTTAAAGTTACCTCACATGATTTCTGATCGTTAAAGGTATCAATGAAGTAGACTAAATTAGTATGTCGGGAGTAATAATCGATTGAGTACGATTAGAATCGATTTTTTGACAACAGTGAATAGTCTAAGTCACTGACGGAACATTACAAGCATCTTGAGAGGTACTATACCATAGCACGACAATCAGGTTGCACGTTCGCAACGCATCACCTGTATAATTTAAAATCCTATTTAATCATTGCCAAATGGCGACCAATTTTTAGGTATTTTTTACATAGATATTATTAGGTGGCAAACGAGCAAGCGGCCACCTGAATCCACCGAAATGGAAAGCGACCGCTGCTCATAAACTTCCGCAATTGCAGATGTTGCCTACCCTTATTTGACGGAGGAAAAGACGCACATAAAGAGGATATTTCCCCTTCCTATGCATCTCCTCCACCGTCAAATTCACTTTTCCTTTCCATCCATTCCTCTTAAGAAAAGGGTGGAAAGGGAAAGGGACTAAAATTAGGCCTCCGGCACCACAGTCATCAGACGAAACGCGAAATTACTTCCACTTCACGCCTGTCTTCTGTGTGGTCGTGGTATTACACCGGGCGTGCCGGCCCATTCGTGCGAAAATGTTAAAGCGGGCACTACCACTGTGTTTCTATCGCATGATGGTAAAGAGATAATGCCGACAAATATTTTAATAAATCGATAGTCCGTGCGAATAATAATCCTAGAACCGAACTAAATGTAAATGGGTACAACCAAAAACCTCTAAAAATTGAAGTACTAAGGCACTTTGTAGTACTTTTGTGGTTGTAGTTCAGATTTTTCTAATATAAGATTACTTTAATTCGTGGTACAAAAGCTTTCATTTCTGCAGGCGTCTTTGATCTCGGATTCCGTTTTCCACTGCGGTTGGGAATACGGTAAGTCGCGCAGGGGTCTGCGTAGTCTGGTCGTGGTTACGTTGCAGCAAAGTCAGGTGCCGATACGCATGACTGCTTTCGGCGTCTTAAGTTTATCTTATAACAGTTTCATTACAGTAAGTACATAAGTTATTAGAGTAGAGTAGAGTTTAGAGCACGTATTTTGACAAAACTATAGCACAACTATTCGCGTTTTGATTCCTTTGAGTTTATATGAAGGTACACCACTCCATTTTTATTTGTGCGAAGAAACAGTTGAGTTGGCTGCGAAACAATCGACAATCGCACGACAATTGGTCCTTAGTTTAATAAAAGGTGTGCGCCCTTTCTTACAATACATTTTTTCTTATGTAATTTACTTAAAGATATTATTCCTTTTTCTTGTTTCTACTTGCAGTATTGTAGTGAATTTTAATGTAGTTATTGATCTTTTTCTCTGAGAAAATGCGCTTGTTTTGTTGCCATAATAACTTCAATTTTTGTACTCTGTTATTTCATACTAGCTGTTGCTTGCGACTTCGCCGATATGAAAAAAATTAGCCTATGTTACTCAATGATGACGTAGCTTTTTAACGGTGAAATTTTTGAAATCGGCCCAGTAGTTTTTGAGTTATTTAAAAACATATGAAAATACAAATCTTTCCTGATTATAATATTATTTTAGATTAGTATAGATATAACAAAGCAAAACAATTCTAATGCGATTTCTTATTGTAAGTAATATGTATGAAAGGATGTATCTATGACTGATGACGTCATTAATCTGACTCTTCACATTTTTTCTTTTTTTATTATGTTAACATCACAATATTATGATTTATATAAATCCTAATGAGATTACATAATACGTTAGTTTATTTTTCTTACATTTTTCATAGTAATATGGTATTATTAATATTTTATATGTTTCAGGTTCTACGACTTTCGTATTCATTTTTTGCCGTAATGTATTAGTTGAAATGAAAACAGAAATAACTACAAGGTTTTTTTCATCACGATTTGTTGAGATATGAACTATTTTACTTAGATTAAAATATGCTTCTCGAATTGTATAATATTTTTGTACCCTTTGTACACCTTTTTGAAGGAAATTTGTTAAACATATATACGTGAAATTTGACACAGTAAAAATTTACATGGAATATAGTTTAGCATTTGCCCGCGACTCCGTACGCGTGAAATTATAAAAATGTAAGTAGCCTATGTGTTGTTCCAGACTGTACTCTACATCTATGTCAAATTTCATCGACATCCGTTTAGACTACAAACTCTAACAAATATCCAAACGTTTACATTTATAATATTAGTAAGAAGTAAGATTATTAAAAAAAATCATCATAAATTTTAATCAAATTTAATAATGGATTTCCAACACATTTATAATCATGTTAGTGTACTGTAACAAGTTAAAACCAAAACTAAAATAAAGCGTTCATTATACTTAACAGTTTCTAACTTTTCTTCTACTTTAAGTTAAAACTTTAGCGCCACAAGCGCTAATCTCGTCTCGATCCAAGTTTTTGTAACATAACATAGACTGTTACAGAAACGTTGTTAAACTTAAGATTAAAAGTAAGGTAAATGTACCAATAACTGACAGTGTATAAGTGAAAAATGAAAAAGAATTTTTATGAATTCTACAATGTAAATACGTAGAAGGTAAAAAAAATTGTTTGTGGATACAATAGAAATAATTATTTGTAGTATTCAGTACCCCGCACTAGGCGCAGCCTGTTTCGCGAGGGTCCTGCTCTTAAGATTTAATACACATTCGTTAGACGACAAGAAATCAATTAAAGTGATACATATATCGACCTACCCGCACTGGGCCATCGTGGTTGACTATGGCCTAGTCACCCCTTACTTAGGGTAGGCTCCGAGCCCCTCGGTGGGGATGTATAGCTGGTGATGATGATAATATATTGACTTGCTATTAGTTTTAAATTTTACAGAAAAAAAATTACAATAATAAAAGAGAATTTGAAATACTTTCTTAAGAATCTCTTCTGTTTCCTCGTATGTTGATTTAGTGATATCTTTAGATTTAATACCTTATAATAAGATACCCGATAGTTTAATCCGAGCAGAAATACTACTATCAATTACTAGTGAATTTTAAGAGGTTTGGTAAAAAAATCACAAAAAAATATGTGCAAAAGTTCAAGTGACTTGTCTTGCACCAAAAAATGTGCAAGACAAGTCACTTGAAGGGCGGATTAATGTCCTTTTACAATAGTTTCTACTAGCACTGGAAGTAAAGGGATAATGCGTTTCTGACAATATAATATCAATTACTGGTACATACACCTTACATGTTTTTAAATTAGAAGTGCCAGTAATAAAACAATGAATGTAAATATTTGGGCTAATGAGCGAATAATTAAAATTAACCATTTCATCGTATTCCTTACTGTGTTTAACTTTAAAAATATCTATCCGTTTAGTATCATTTAAGGGAAACCCTTAGTGTAAATTTTGTACACAAAGTAATACTTTTCGAGTTTTATTTTAACACTAGCTGATCGCGATTTCGTCCACTTAAAACTATGAAGTAATAAAAATTATAGTCTATGAAATAAGCGACATTGTAGCTTTTCTTTTTTTGAGTTTTTTCAATGCATACAAAAATCCAAAAATACAAATCTTTTCTCTTTAAAATATTGGTATAGATATACTTTAGGCGATAGTAATAGAAACTTCACTTTGATACTAAAGATTTAAGAAATAAAGCTTCAAAAAGTCACAGAAAATATATAAGAAGAGACACTTTGAGGACAATACACTTGCTTTAAAGTGTCAGATAAGATAGATTGCGAGCTTTAATGGCTTGTTGGGGAATACCCCTGTTGTGGTCAGATGGGCACTTGATACAAAGAATAGCAAAATATTGCACATTTTTATTCAGAAGCTTTTAAACGCGACTGCGATCGCACGTGATTAAAAAAAACGTAAGTATTCATGGGTTCTTCTAGATTATGTTTTATGTCTTTGTTGAATAACATCGAGATCCGTTCCAAATTCAAAAATTCATTTAAATTTACTAGTTTATACTCGTAGAATGAAGAAAGATACTTACTCGTATATAAATACAATTAAATAATCCCATCTAGACATAGTTTGAGTATTGGTTTTTAAGCTTAAAACAAACTTGTACATAAAAGACTTCACATGTCGATTTTTTTAGAACACTAAGAAACAACCGTTGTAAGTTTTCACTCGTTTTTTCCTGTCTTCAAATTTTATGTATAAATGTGCAAATGTTCACTTACTTTTTGTAGTAAACAATCATAATAATATTATAAATACGAAAGTTTAGATGGATGTTTGTTAGATAGAGTTTGTAGCCTAAACTGCTGAACGAATCTCGATGAAATTTGGCACAGATGTAGAGGATAGTCTGGAAGAACACATAGGCTACCCAATTTGTTTTTTTAAATTCCACAAGAACGGAGTCGCGGGCGAAAGCTAGTTAAGTAAATAATAAAATGACGACAATTATTGCCCATTATTTGATACAAACATTTCTGCAATATTTATGATACAAACAACGAATTTATGATAACCAAATTTATTATTTTCCAACGCGTATAATTTCAACAAAACCGGTATCATCGGGTGACTATGTTTGCGTTTACGGAACAGGACATTAATTTTATCCAACAAACAAAACACAATCGTATTTGGATATTTCAAAGTCTAAATTATTATACAAACTGTAATACGAATTATTCCATTAAATATGTCGCCGTGAAATCATTTAAGTAATATTTACAATGATTTTAACAAACAAGTAAAGCAAATACATACTTAAAATCTACACCGATTTTATAAATAGGACAATTAGTAAAAGATTATCCCGAAAACTACTTGAATTATTTTAAAAATGTTACTTTGTAAAAAAAACTGTTTTAATATGTGGTATTTAGTTAACACTGTTGTTTATATAATTCAAAATGGTCCTTATCCTCCAAATAACTCTATTATACGTCACCTCAGTCATCACTCTCTTCTTGATTTTTTTTTTATATAATATAAGGTGGCAAACGAGCAAGCGGCCACCGGAATCCACCGAAATGGAAAGCGAGCCCATAAACATCCGCAATTGCAGATGTGTTGCCTACCCTTTAATTGACGGAGGAGGAGATGCACACAAAGAGGACATTTCCCCTTCCTATGCGTCTCCTTCTTCAACAAATCCACTTTTCCTTCCCATCCTTTTCTCTAAGAAAAGGGTGGAAAGGGAAAGGGACTAAAATTGTGCCCCCGGCACCACACTCATCAGACGAAACGCGGAATTGCTTCCACTTCACGCCTGTTTTCTGTGTGGTCGTGGAATTAATCCGGGGGAGCCGGCCCATTCGGGCGAAGATGTTAAAGCGGACTCTACCACTGATCATGTCACCTTTCACGCAACCCATCCATCTCTTTCTAGGCCTAGCGTGTATTAATATCTTGAATGTATTAAATCACTATCAATAACATGTTAAAGTAATTAATAGAATCTACAACAAAATTGACATTTAAAAATTATTCAACTCAAAAATCATCGAGAACTCGATTCTCGGTAACGGGGTCGTGTTGAGTACCACCGATTGAATTGAAACGTTAAAACTTACGTAATTGATTCCGTTTGCAATTTGACTACGTATTTTCGCTCATAATTAGACAGGAATTTTGAACAATCCGTGGGTCAGCGTTTGACTATGGCTTAGTCAATAGAATTAGGGTAGCTTTATACCACTCAATGGGGACGTATTGGCTGATAAATTCTACGAGGTCCTTCATTTTTCTATAAAATGAAGTGTACATTGTTCATGTAATTTTTATTGTCTGTGCAATCAACAAAAAAAAATAAAACACGATTTTCGTTATCAGCAACGCAAATACATCTTCTCGATATCTGGAATTTTCTTTTGATACAGGCAATCCAATTTCATTTTATGTAAAAATCAGAATTAAGTATCAGGGATCAAATAGAAATATAGATATCAAAATGATGGAGTAATTGTCTCGTTAAAAATGTTCCGTTCTTAACATAAAAACCGCTGAGAATGATAAAATACCGAATCACATCTCCAGCGATCGTTAGACCTCGATCTTGTTATTTTGACAAATGACGGTCGTCAGAAAAATTCGTCCCTTACTTACGAAACTCGAAATGATAACTTATAAACCTTTTTCACAATAAAGTTGACGCATTTTGAACTAGTAATCAAGTTAAAAAACATATAAGCCGCGAAGTTTGTCGATGACTTCCCATTCCGTTCAAATAACCTCATGCCACTGTCCTCAGTACTCAGTTGACAAATGCCGTCAAGCCGGCATCGGCAAAGCTGTCCACGAACATTAAAGTAATTACTGCGAATATAAACGTAAAAATTATACTCGTCTAGATAGCCTCTACATACACAAGGCAATGTAAATCTCCAAAATCTTTTACTTATCTTTATCTTTTCTTTCACGCGAACGGAGTCGCAGGCCAATGCTTGTGTTGTAAAATTGTGTCCCGCATATTGTGCCCTTTACATACACCTAACGTAGAATCAACGCAAGCCTTGTATTCGGTTAGTATAAATATACAAAGTACATGTCAACTGAATGGATTTGCTCCGTCATCTTGAATCGAAGTGACTTCTTAAACAAATATCTTAACAAATTACGAGTGACTTGGTAATTGTAATGCGATGTCAATTAGAGACTGAAATCGGCTATGAAAATGTACATCGCATTGTCTACGAAAACATCTACGCAAAATGCTACGATTACTACGACTGGCTTAGTACACGTAGCATTTCACGTAGATGAAGGCGGAATAGTAGAAGTCCCCTACCATTTAGATTACTTATTTTTATGAATTAACATTGATTTTTTAAAAATTGTAACACGTGAGCGTATGAAACATACACTCATGCACTACCACACACTGAATTTGTTACAAAATTTGTCTTTAGAAATTCTAAACGCGACTGTACCATAACTCACAGAGCAGTCGACACAACAAGAACTACTGCCGTTTCTGAGGAATAAATTTGAAAATTATACAGTTGCTGACTGAAAATAAATTATATGCAATGCTGAAGGTATAATTTGAATTGCTCTACGACTAAAATTGCTATGTTTTAATGCAATTATGAGCCCTAATTAGAATTTTATGCATGCATTACAAGCTTTTTTTGCCTAACACTACTGAGAGCGCGCGCACACCTTTGACTAAACTATCTGACAACTTTTTAGACACCTTGATTCCTATGACCTTATACGGAGGTGCGCACACTTGTCGATATTTAGTTGTGCAACTAAACAATTGAATTAGCTGCGAAACAATCGACAATCGCACAACAGTGGTCTGTACTAATTTTATAAAGAGGAAAGATTTGTATTTTTTGTATATATTTTTGTAAAAAAAAAATTTAAAAAAAAAGATAAAAACATATTCTGTCTACTGTTGTTACTGTTGTTGTTGTAGTTGTTATTTTTCTATGTATGTCGTGTAAACCTATAATTAGGACAAATTATCTGCATGTTACTTATTGTATTGTGTAAAAATGTATGTGTTATAACTTTGTCCTGTTGGTTTATCTTAATAAATAAATAAATAACTCAAAAACTACTGTACTGATTACAAAAATTATATCACCGTTAAAGAGCTACGTTATCACTGAGTAACATAGGCTATATTTTAACGCGTGCGAAGTCGCGAGCAACAGCCAACAATAATCATTTAAGCGCTATTGTTACGAGAATTACTAATTTTAGTCAAAATTGTAAGCTCTTTTGTCTAAACGAAATACTTAGTTATTAATTATATTTTGAAAGCTGCGTTACTAATTTTTACAGTTAAATAATTCCATTAATTAAGCCCCTTTGTTTTATTTCCGCTAAAATATTGATTAATTTTGTGTTTACTCCGCTTTTAATATGTTTTACCACAATTCAGAAACAACGTTTTAGAGGTTAGTCACTACTCTATGTCTAAACTAATATAATAAAGAGGAAAGATTAGTATTTTTGTATGTATTGAAATAACTCAAAAACTACTGGGCCGATTTTAAAAATTATTTCACTGTTATGAAGGTAATTTATCTGAGTAATATGTGCTATAATAATTATTTTGTCATTTCATGCGGATGAAATCGCGAGCAACGGCTAGTTTTAACATAGTTGTCAATGGTATTATTTTTCACTAGCTTTCGCCTGCGACTCGGTCCGCGTGAAATTAAAAGATAATATAAAACATAGTCAATGTTTACTGACAATTCAGCTTTGTATGATGATAGAATTTTTAAAATCTGCTCAGTAGTTTTTGAGTTATTTCATTACAAACAAAGTTTTCCTCTTTATATTACTGTGATAAAAATTTCAAATTCATTTATGTGGCTTTGTTTTTTTATCATTTAGATTGTTCTAATTTTCTTTTTCGAAAGTTAAATCTTTTTGATCGGCCTTTGCAGCTGATTCTAGATAAAATACCATGATTTAAACGTAACTGGTATGTATTATAGATTCTGATACTAGATAACGCTACGAGGCTATGACGTAATAGGCGGAAGTGGCCACTTCCGATAGTGTGTACAAGGAGCTATGAAGATGAAAATAAAGTAGAGGTGCTTTTAATATATTTAAAAAATACATACAACAGTTTTTTACTTTTATTTCGTGTTAAATATACCATAGATCTAATATGTGATAGTAAAAATAATTTTACACCAAATATCTTAAAACTATACTAATATTATAAAGAGGAAAGATGATGAAGATGGATTTTTGTATGTTGTGAAATAACTCAAAAACTACTGAGCTGATTTTCTTATTCTGTATAGGCGAAGTCGCGAGCAACAGCTAATATTCTAATAAAGCTGGAAATGGAAGAACTCCTTTAATATATTTTAGGGGATATTAATGTTTTCCTGAACCATTCCCTTTAACTGAAGGATTTTTATTTACTAGCTTTCCTAACTCCGTCCGCGTGGAGTTAATAAAAAACAAAAACAAGTAGCCTACATGTTCTTTAAGACTGTCCTCTACAGCTATATTAAATTTCATCAAAATCCGTTCAGCAGATTAGGCTACAAACTGTAACAAATATCCATCCATACATCTTAACTTCCGCATTTATAATGTTAGTAAGATAAATGTGCCTCCTCCATTTGTTATACGTTTATGTTATTCAACCTAAAAAGGAAGTTCGTTCCATCGCTGTGGTAATTATGACTTGCATTATTTTAAATCCGCACAACCGCTATCGCCTGCCAGTAACA
>NW_013525805.1:3446587-3450747 GCF_000836215.1 Papilio polytes
CAAACATCTATCCATACATCTTTTCGGATTTATATTATTAGTAAGATTGTTAATAAATTAACCTAAAATGTAGAAATTAGTTAACGCAATTGCTTGATTAAAAAGTCGATTTACGTATAAGGCAGTTCTAACAAAGAACAGTCACCATGCGCCGATAACCCTTTGACCAAGAGATACCAAAGAGGGTGCCGACCCCTTTTTTACTACTAGATCATCGGCTGACTGACTTTAGTAGTCATCTCGCTTTAATTCTAAGTTAAAATCATTTAAAAAAGGTCTTCTATTAATGTAATGTTTCTCAAAACTGTTGAAAATACACGAAGCGTGAAATATCCCGCCTCGAAATCTACAAATGGTGTTATCTTCAGAGGGAACGAGGATATTAATCTGGAACAAAACGAAACAACGGGATTGATGGCCGACGCACGAAATACAAATGCGGTCAGCCTCTTACTTAATCTGATAAGAGCTTGCCTAACAAATGTTTGGAGTTTTTCAAAAGAATTCTAATCTTCACTCTATCTACGCCTTAACATCTTTTTGTTCCAATTTTGTTTTTAATTGTAATAACGTCACTTATTTTAGTTACAAACTAGTGAATTTTCCTAGATGGCGCTGTTCTTAATTTGAACAATATCATACTTCATAGTAATATTATAAATGCGAAAGTTTAGATGGATGGATGTTTGTTGTTTGTTTGTTTGGATTTCGATGAAATTTGGTATAGATGTAAAGCATAGTCTGGAAGAACACATAGGCTACTTTTTATCCCGTAAATAGCTACGGTTCCCTTGGGATGCATTAATTTTGTTTTTTAATGTTTACTCGATAATTCTGCAACGATTCGTCATATATCATTGAAATTTGGCACAGACATAAAACAAAGTCTGGAGTACACATGGGATAAGGTTCATCCCCTAAACATGTCCGGTTCCCAAGGGACACGAAGTTTTTTTTGTTATTTACATAGTCTGTTATCTAATAACACGCGGACGAAGTCGCGGGCAACAGCTATACATAAATATACCCATATATTCATGTAAAACTAGAATATGTTAGTTGTAAAGTTCCGTAGCATTTAACGGCCATTGTCGGTGGAAGTTATGACGAACTATGCTGATATATTCGTTGCTGAAGTTCGCCGGAGAAATCCCAGTTCTTGAGCAGCTGTTATGGTACGAGCACGAAATAGTTTGGGACACGCTAATATGCCTCGGGGACCCGATGACGTGTATTTATGTGAGAACATCGCTGACACATATTAATAATAACATATTAAGATTTTGAGATAATGTTATATTGTTTTACTTCTTACCGCGTGTTTGAGTAACACAAAACACTGTAATCCTTTGTTAAAATTATGGCAATATAGTTCGCAAAAGCTCTGCGTTGCCTACTCTTAATCGACGGAGGAGGAGACGCACATAATGAGGATGTTTCCACTTCCTATGCGTCACCTCCACCGTCAAGTCCTCGTCCCCTTCCCACCCTGAACTTGTAAGTAAAAGGGTAGGAAGGAAAAAGGACTAAAGTTGGGCCTCCGGCACCACACTCTTCAGACGAAAGGCGGAATTTCTTCCACTTCACGTCTGTCTTCTGTGTGGTCGTGGTATTTCACCGAGCAAGATCATTCGTGCGAAGATGTTAAAGCGGGCTCTACCACTGTTGAAACTTGATTTGCAACGGTCAAGTATAGACACGAATAGTAACGGATAAGTCGACAAACTAATTGCAGCAGAGAAGTGATAAAATGAACAAAATTTTATCTAAAGTTTTACACGCAGTATTTATTTGTGTAATTTATAACCTAAGTTTAACTAAATAACATCTGTTAACAAAAGCTCATATTTAACAAGTTTAGCCCAATTTTTAAACAACACATAATGTGGCTAGTGCCGCGTCGACCGCTCGACCTATATCCAAACTGCATCTTCAACTAACGAAGCAAAACGAATGATAAAATCCACGAGATATTTCGTGCTTGTAACGGATTTGTGTTCTTAAAACGGCCATAGATAATACAAAAATGTTTTACCCTCTTTTGTTTGTTTAAGCGCCTACTAAATTATCATGTTGAAATTTTACAAGTATATTATTGCTATTATATTTTAGAGCAAGATTTAGTAAGAATATTTTTGAAAAAATATTTGTTATAACTAAATAAAAGAAACCGAAATCGATGTTTAGAACAACTAAAATATATCAATTTTCCACTCTATAATACATAAATCATTTATGTTGACACTTGATATGCTTAAATGCTCCACAGTGTAAAGTTTCTATTCATTTCAAGTAAATTCAGCAAGATTTGATATTAACAAAGACGGGTAACATTTCTCGTCTCAAAGGATTTCAGCACGTTGTTAGGATCCGAACATTGACTTTTAAGAGACAGGACCTGTCAAGCCTCAACCAAATAAAAACATGCAATAAATTCTAACCTTGCTTGTGTTTTGTGTAAGCCTTAATTTTATTGTTATAGACCGACTAGTATTTACTTGCGACTTCGTACGCGTGGAATTTAAAAAGAAATAGATGCATAGCCTATGTGTCAACAGACTATCCTATACACATATGCGAAATTTTATAAAGATCCTTTTAGCGGTTTACCTACAAACTCTAACAAATATCCATCCATCCATCTAAACTTCCGCATTTATAATATTAGTAAGATAAGAACATCGGTAGGCATAAGTCAAACTAAATAAGGACAGTTTACCAGAGCCTTGCCAAGTGTCATAAAACCTTATCCTATTGTAGCTGTCATATCTAGATTATTCATTTATATTATTTTCTGAGGGGAAGTATGTTTTATATAATTTCTCATAGAAATCCTGACAACTGCTTTTCTAACGGGCCCGGTTACCTTTGTCGCAACATGTGAAAAGGGCATAAATACAAAAGTGATTTGCTTAGTCCGTTTCTCTATACTCAAAGGATCAGAGTAACACGGCATTGTTATTGTTTACTTTAGCGTGTTTGTTCTCAGGAAATATGCAATGTTTACAATGTCTACGTAAGCGGATAGATTGAACGCTATTGTTATAATCACGTTATATTTTGTAGAACCGTCCCTCATTTATTTAGTTTAGATAAATCGGTCGAGCAAAACGCACCCAATGTTAACCGACGAAAGGGTTCATATATTTTTAAAATATTTATCTCAAATTATATTAAAAAACAAAGAATTAAGTACTTTTTAGTCGCGATTTTTTGCCTTATGAGCTTATATGGAGGAACGCACACTACTCGATTTTTAGTTGTGCAACTAAACAGTTGAATTGGCTGCGAAACAATCGACAATCGCACAACAGTTATAGTTAGTCAAGGGTGTGGATCTAAGATGACAAACGTGCAAAGGGACACTTTTATTCGCAGAACTAGCGAAGCGATCGCTTCTCATAGACACCCGTATTTATAAATGCGTTGCCTTTGATCGACAGAGGAAGGGACACACAGAAAGGGGAATTCTAGCAGCGCAAATACACAGTTGAGACTGCAAAGAGTGATTATTATTCAAATTACTTTATTTTTCTGTGTTATCACAGTACTTCACTTCTAGAAAGTGATACTAGATTAATCTTTTTTATTCAAAAGATTAAATTAATTTTATTTGACGTAGTTATAATCTAGTATTAAAACTAGTAATAAAAAAAGCTAAAACACGCTCTAATATAACATTATTTTACCTGTATAAACAAATAATTACAAAGCGTAAATTCACATGGACCACCAAACTTGTGTTGAGTTACACAAACGGTCACCCACACGAAATTGGAATTCACAACTGAACTGCCAGCTAGATCACTCAGCCGTACACCTGTTAATTAACCTATAGAATAAACGTAAATTTTGCTATCTATTAATTTTGAATATGCAAACGGGGACATGCAAAGTTTTTGAGCTAAAGAACTAACTTAAAAAATATTAGTAATCATTTAATCTGTGTAATTAGATAGATATATTATTAACATTTAAGAATGAACTGTTAAAGCGTGCACACCTGAAACTAAACTATCGCACAACTCTTTAGTCTTGGTTTGATTCGTACGAGCTTAGGTGGAGGTGTGCACCTCGATTTTAGTTGTGCGTTGAATTGGCTGCGAAACAATCGACAATCGCCCGCTCTAATCATTTTATTAATGGTCTATTTCCCAGCT
>NW_013525805.1:3451138-3499729 GCF_000836215.1 Papilio polytes
CGCTTTAACATCTGAGCACGAATGGACTGGCATGCCCGGTGTAATACCACGACCACACAGAAGACAGGCGTGAAATGGAAGCAATTACCTGTTTTCGTCTGATGAGTGTGGTGCCGGAGGCCTAATTTAAGTCCCTTTCCCTTTACCACCCTTTTCTTATAAGGAGAGGATGGGAACGGGAAGTGGATTTGACGGTAGACGAGATGCATAGGAAGGAGAAATATCCTCTTTATGTGCGTCTCCTCCTCCGTCAGATATGGGTAGGCAACGCATCTGCAATTGCGGATGTCTATGGGCAGCGGTCGCTTTGTCATTTTGGAGGATTTAGGTGGCCGCTTGCTCGTTTGCCACCTTATGTTAAAAAAAAAACAAATATAAATTGAAACTGCAAAAAGTAGTTCTTATTCTAAATTGTTTTGTTTTTCTGTGTTACTAGAGAGAGTACTTCACTTCTAGAAAGTGATATTTGATTAATCTTTTTTATACAAAAGATTGTGCTTAAATCTAATGTTACAATTATTTTTAACTCACGAAGTTATAATCTAGTATTAAAACTAGTAATAAAAATAGCTAAAACGCGCTCTAATATAACAATATTTTACCTGTATAAACAAATAATTACAAAGCGTAAATTCACATGGACCACCAAACTTGTGTTGAGTTACACAAACGGTCAGCCACACGAAATTGGAATTCACAACTGAACTGCCAGCTAGATCACTCAGCCGTACATCTGTTAATTAACCTATAGAAAAAACGTAAATTTTGCTATCTATTAATTTTGAATATGCAAACGTGTACATGCAAAGTTTTTGAACTAAAGAACTAACTTAAAAAAATATTAGTAATCATTTAATCTGTGAAATTTTCATATATATTACTTACATTTAAGAATTAACTGTTAAAGCGTGCACACCTGAAACTAAACTATCGCACAACTGTTTAGTCTTGCTTTCTATGAGCTTATATGGAGGTGTGCACCTCGATTTTAATTGTGCGTTGAATTGGCTGCGAAACAATCGACAATCGCCCGCCCTAATCATTTTATTAATGGTGTATTTCCCAACTACTTTTAACCATTCTTCAGTGTTTTCAGATCCAGATCTTAGTTCAACTTAGCGCATAATCAGTAGGTATTCATATCATATATCATATATAAATATTATAAATGCGAAAGTTACGATGGATGGATGGATGTTTGTTAGCGTTTGTAGCCTAAACGGCTGAACGGACTCCATGAAATTTGGCACAGGTTTAGAGTTAGTTAGTTACGGTTCCCGTGGGATTCATTAATTTAGTTTTTTAATGTTTACTCGATCATTCTGCAACGGTTCAACATATCTTATTGAAAGGCACAGATATAAAACAAAGTCTGAAGTACACATGGGATAAGGTTCATCCCCGAGAAATGTCCGGTTGCCGAGGGATACGTAGCTTTTTGTTATTTATATAGTTTTTATATGTTTTCTAATACCACGCAGAAGAAATCGCGGGCAACAGCTAGTGATAAAAAAAATGGAAACTTCAGCAACCTAGTATAAGTATTGGTGCGGGATGCATCACACGGTACCTTTCATAGCATGTAAGGGAAAACTTACTAAGTAATAAACGAGAAACTGACAATAAGCGAGTCCTTTAGTGGGTCATTTTCGCAACTGTCGTGATGTGATCGCAATGTTAGAACTCTTGAGTACAACGTCTTTTATGTGGCAAGTTTGTTCTGAAAAACATAAATAGAAAAAAGCTTTTTCTCTTCTTATAATCAACATTAAAAAACGAAACATAATTTGTAGAATGCTATTTTGACAGTGGAATTTAGTAAAAGTTGTGATTTAATGTAATTTTAGTTGTAAAATAAAATAACTTTAACTTATATTCAAACTAGAATTAAAAAACGTAGTCTATGAGTTCTTCCAGATTATCCTTTACGTCTATGCCAATCATCGAGATCAGTCCAGCAGTTTAGGCTACAAACTCTAACAAACATCCATCTAAACTTTCGCATTTATAATATTAGTAAGATCGGTAAAATCTACAAAATCCTCTTTTACCTATTTCATGAATATAATTCATCCCTTTGTCTCTCGGAATAGCAGTAATTAAGCTCAAACGGAGGTCGGACCTTGTTAAAATTGATGACTTATTGGTTAATTTGCTCAAACTGAAATACCGGAGCTTTGTAATTAAAGCGTTTGGATATTCATTGAATATTTAGTATTAAAACAGTTTTCAATTGTCTAAAAGAATATAAATATTAGTAAAAAAAGGTTATCCTTCTTCACCGGAAAATCCACTTACCTCTCTCTTTCTTTGTAAGTAAACCTTGGAAGGGATAGAAGACTAAAATCAGGCCTATGGTGTAATGTAGAATGATGCTATTATTAACGTCTTTGCACTATTTGTCTAATTTGGACCATAATTTTACATTACTAGTTTTCGCCTGCGACGCCTTCTCACGCGTCCAACACGCTTTCCTAAAACCCATATTCATGTAACATGAATTCCGTACACTTATATAACATGAAAATTACCCTCTATGACGCGAATATTCCAAACAAAATCTGAAGTACCCCTCTGTAACGTGATTTATGACTCTGCTCTGTTCAAAAACGTGTTATACGGGGTATTCGAAGTAGTGTAAACTAGCTATTGTAACTGGCAACTTCGACTGCGTTAAATCTAAAAAATATTGAAAATATAGTCTGTGTTACTCAGTGATAGCGTAGCTTATTAATACTGCAAAATTTTTTGAAATTGCTCCCGTAGTTTTTGAGTTAATTCAATACATACAAAAATACAAATCTTTCCTCTTTATAATATTAGTATAGATATAGTCTGGTATAGACGTAGTATAGATGTACATCGCTCATTTAATTTAACATACAAAGGAATTATAAAAGCCTACGTATATTAAATGAAAGAAGAATATTCAGAGTACAAAATAATCTCGTATCCGAGGCGCTGGCATGTAAAATAGCCGTGAGTGTCGGAGATATTAAGTTAAATAGCGGGCTTATCGTTGGCAGCACTGTACCAGTATATTTTCACGTTCCACACTTAACGTGGAAAGCGGAATTACTTTCAAAATAAAACTTCAATATTTTCCCTTTATGAAAATATTTTTCTTTAACAGAAAGCTTAGAATACAACAAAATTACTAGTTACTAGCTTACGCCCGCGACTCCGTTCGCATGAAAGTAGAAAAACAAAAATGAGTAGCCTATGTATACTTGCAAAATATCATCTAAGTATATACCAAAGTTCGTTGACATCCGTTCAGCCGTTTAGGCTACAAACTCTAACAAACATCTATCCATCCATCCATCTAAACTTTTACATTTATATTATTAGTAAGATTAACACTTACAAAAACCCTAATATGGATGGTTTCCCACCTACTTTTAACCATTCGTTAGAGTTGTAAATAACTTAATGTAATGTGTTTCTGAACTATTGTATTTAACTTGAGTTCTACTCCATTGTTACTTAGTTCAAGTTAACAATAAATTAGTAGATAATCTATACTAATATAATAAAGCAATAATAAAATACTTTTAAATAATCCTTTTAGTAAAAAGCCCTACACTTACGATACGCTTTAGGCTACATAATTTCATGCTATTAAACTTATGGGGTAAATAAATTGAAAAAAAACCATCATGTTTGTAATTTATAATATAATAAATGTAAATAATGAAATAAAGTTTTTATAATTCCATGATGAAGCCGCATGGGAACAGCTAGTAATAAAATAAATGGAAACTTAAGCAACACAACATTAGACAGATAAAAACTGATAATGTTTTTTGTTATATTTTAATGTTAGAAAGTCAAAGAACTAATTCGTCTGACTTTGATACATTTTAGTTAAAAACTTCGTAGACATTTGACAGACAAATTATATCGTTCCATGTGAATGGATTGCATTTGTAATTGTTAGTCGTGCTTCGATTCCTAAGAGCTTATATGGAGGCTACTCGATTTTTAGTTGTACTAAACAATTGAATTGGTTGCGAAACAATCGACAATCGCATAACAGTTGGGCGATAGTTAATTCAAAGGTGGGCGACCGCTCTTAAGATTAGAAATTCGAAAATGTCGCTGTTTATATAATCTTCCTTTTTGACCGACTTCCCAAAAGAAGGAGGTACTCAATTCGTCTGTATGTTTTTTTTTATATCTTATTTTGAATATTAGTTATACTGAATATTTTTTCGAGATTTATGACCGAGTGTTGAAACGACATTTTAAACATAAGCGTCTTAAATGATGAGACCAGGCTTAAACTCCAAAAGTTTGAAAATCTGATATTTTTGGACAAATGACATGAATCATATTTCATACTCATACTTATTACCTATCATATAAATATTATATATGCGAAAGTTTGTTACCGTTTGTAACCTTAACGGCTGAACGGATTTCGATGAAATTTGGTACAGATGTAGAGGTTAGTCTGGAAGAACGCATAGGCTAATCACCTTTGTTTATTTTTAATTCCACGTGGACGGAGTCGCGGGCGAAAGCTAGTAACTAAATATTTTTTTTAATATAAAATGAAGAGACACGTTGAAGAGTAATAAATCTTTGCAGAAATTCATTACATTACTCTAAGGGCAGTAAAAGTTTCTCCAAATGTTTTCATTAGACTTCAATTTTATTAAACCTAAAAAGATCCTTCGGTTGAATACTATTTGCTGGATTTATACTTATCTTGACAAATAAACTACAAAATTGTTGAAATAAGACTAAATAAGGTTTTTCGTAAACTGCATATTTAGATAATTTCATTATTGACTAGCTTTCGCCCGCGACCCCGTCCGCGTGAAGTGAAAAAAATCAAACGTATATGTGTTCTTCAAATCTATCCTCTACAACTATATCAAAATTAATCGAGATCAGTTAAGTAATTTAGGCTACGAACTCTGACAAACATCCATCCATCCATTCTATTCTATTTCTTGTCTATGGCTCTCCCTCAGCGGATTGGGCCAGAAATCAATCCATCTCTGACTCACTGATGTGAGTAACATAGGCTACATTTTTATTATTTTTTAACATCACCCAGACGAAGTTGCGAGCGAAAGCTAGTGTCTTATAATTGTAGTTGGTTAAATTAGAATTATAACCCGCTTTGATACAATAATACCCGTGAAAAAATAACAATGTCAGTTGGGAAATGGAGAACTAAATAAAGCGAACGAACAGACCAAAACAGTGGTTAATAAATGATACCAGTATAACATCAATAACACACTAACTGGAATTGTAAAACTGGTTTACACAAACTCATATTCATCGTTACAATTTAGTATTGATCAAATTTGCAAGTTGAATCTTTGACTATAGAGAAAAGGACTAGATTAATAGCCGATGTTTTACCAAATAAATTCTGCCACATGTATGCCATTCTGTAGCAAATGAAGTGAAAAAAGCACACAAATATATAATGAAAATCATATTTAACAGTTCTTATTACGCATACTGATTTACAAAGTCTTACACGCAAAATTAGAACACAAGTAAGACTGCAACTCGTTGGCTGTTTATTTGAAAGAGTACACGTGAGCTTGACAAGTCCTGTCTCTTCAAAATCATAGTGTTTGAATATTGATGTTTACGTAACACTGATTGTATGGTTAAATGAACTTCTAGTTAACTGTGAATTGTAAATCGGATTTCGGGTTGCCGGATGATATTTGTTGTTTAATTGTTGTAACATATTCTGTTAATGATTTTACTTTTTTATAATATAAGGTGGCAAACGAGCAAGCGGCCAGAATCCACCGATATGGAAAGCGACCGCTGCCCATAAACTGCAGAACAATTGTAGATGCGTTGCCTACCTTAATTGACGGAGGAGGAGTCGCACATAAAGAGGACATTTCCCCTTCGCATGTAGTGACCTTCCCAGTTTTCCTTCCCATCCTTTCCTCTTAAGAAAAGGGCGGAAAGTAAAAGGGACTAAAATTAGGCCTCCGGCACCACACTCATTTGACAAAACGCGGAATTGCTTCCACTTCACGGCCTATTCGCGAAGATGTTAAAGCGGGCTCTACCACTGTAAAATTTTACATTACGCCGTTTTAATTCAGGGAATGACTTGCTTGTATTACATCCAATCATGTAAAAACTTACTTTCGCTGATCGCTGGACTAATCCTCGTGGTAGTTTATTTTACTCATTAAAAACTTATTTCCTCTATTAATTTTTTTTCATTCTCTTTCAAAACATCTTGAATCATAAAGGTACTTTAAGAGGCTTTTTTGCCAACTTGTCTAGCGACCAAATATTGAAACAAATTTAAAATCATGTGTCCACGCCTTAACTCTATTATTCGATTTATTTGCGGATTGTAGGCGACGGTTACGAAGAGTTACAGAAAAAAAAATTGCTTTATAAATGCCTGTACACAAAGGAAAGGAAAGGTTACCCTTCTTCAGTCGGGCAAAAGAATAAAGCAATTAGTTAAATTAAAACACAATCGTACTTTCATTATTTGGATCGCATCCCATTCGTTGTGCCAAAGTGAAGTACATACTGAAATCCTTTTGGCTGGTATGCCAACAAAGGCCTTACATAAAATATTATTACCTTATTTATATTCATAACGTCTTATACAAAAGACAATAACTTTTTATAAAAGCTGACGGATAGTTCTGCGTACTTGACATCTGAATCGTTCTAGTTTTCTGAGTAATCTAGAAAAATTAAAGCTTAAATAGCTTTTGTCAGCAACTTCATCTGAATTAAAAAAAAAAGTCAAAAGCATATAACATTAACTACGTCGTAGTCTTTGACTCCAAAAATCAAACAAAAAAAATAGAACCTACCTGTAAGCATTACCTTTCGGATAAAAAAAAAGAATTATCAAAATCAGTCTACTAGAGACGGAGTTATGCCGTAACACAGATAAAAAAAAGAAAAAAACACACAGACGAATTGAGTACCTCCGTCTTTTGGGAAGTCGGTAAAAAAAATGAACAAGCGAAAAGTTGTGCTCTACGAAGGAATAAAACTACTACTAAGACATGTTTAAAGTATCAAACTAATATTATAAATGCGAAAGTTTAGATGGATGGATGTTTGTTAGAGTTTGTTGTCTAAACGGCTGAACGGATTTCGATGAAATTTGGTATAAATGTATGGGATAGTCTGGAAGAACACATAGGCTACTCACTATTGCTTGTTTTAATACCACGCAAACGGAGTAGTGGGCAAAAGCTAGTAATATTATAAATGCGAAAGTTTAGATGGATGGATGTTTGTTAGAGTTTGTAGCCTAAACGGCTGAACGGATTCCGATGAAATTTGGTATAGATGTAGAGGATAGTCTGGAAGAATACATGCATAGGTTACTCACTATTGTTTGTTTTAATTCCACGCGAACGGAGTCGCGAGAAAAGTTAGTATTTCTATAAGTTAAAGTTTAAGCTACCGCCGTTTATGCTGCAAGATTTATCTTCAATTAGTTTTTCGTTTACGTCATCAGTATATCAATTTTTATTTCAACAATTTGAATAGAAGTTTTTGATTTATTACATTTTGATCTGTAAAATCCATTTGCAAATAGAAATATTCCATCCAATTTATACTATTGGAAATCATGATGTTATTATATTATTTACTCTGACTTTTATACTTTTTTGATACAACTCTACTAATGCTGATTCTGAAGTCTCTATATATTAATTAATATGTGGTTCATCTTAGTTATTGAACCAAAAACACTAACGAAATATTAAAAGTATATGGGAAACCGGCTATTAATTAAGTAAATTTATACCCGACTACCGACCCCACTTAAGTGTCCTAAGTGATGAAGTGATGAAGTTTAGTAAAAAGAGGTTACAGTAAGAATAGATAAATATAAACTTAACGTAATTTTAAGCTTCATTTCGCATTTTCTTCTATTAAAAATACAAAGATCAAAGTTTGAATAAAGAAAATCGAAAACCGCAGAACAAATTACATCCAATAAATTGATGTGAAGTTGGAAAATTAGATATTTTGTGATTTTCATTGCATTTTCTGCTTTGATTTTAAATGAAATGAAAAAAAAAATGATGTGCTGTTTTCACAGGGTTTTTTTTTTGTCAAGACGCTTTTTGAAAGAAACCATAAACTACAACCTACCAACATTAAGAAGTTGCCTTCTTGTCAAAAAATAACAATTGCAAATGTCAAAAGTACCATTATAACCTTGCGGTTATAATGGTACTTTTGACATTTGCAATTGAGAGAGAGCATAGTTTTTATAATTACATGCGGATGAAGCCGCACGGGAACAGCCGGTTTCATATATTTCACTTTTTAAAAACGTAGTTAAAAATATCAGAAGCTTGTATTATTTATAGTACATTGTATCTTTGCCAAATTGCTTTATTTATTATGCAGTAAATTATGAAACTTATATTTCTAGTGTATGGACATGTTACGTGACGAGACGATGAGGACATAAACCTGAAAGTGTTAAGAATGAATGTGGCTACAAAGGAAAAGGAAGACCGGAGAAAGTATGGATGTATTGTGTGAAAGAGGATATGCTTAAGAAAGGAGTGGTTTCAGATATGACTGATAGAGATGTATGGAAGAGCGGCACATACTGTGCCGACCCTCCGTAAGGGATAAGGGCAAGTTGATGATATTTCTAGTTAAATAAAAAATTAGCACACGTTAACTTAAATTTGTTTTTTTTTAATGAAAGATCGATTTAACTTCGTTAAGTTACTTTCATAAAATACATATAGGTACATATTACAGAAATTAATATTATCCATAAGCAGCTAAGCATACCCAAAGCTTGTATTTCACGCGACTTCACCCGCGTTATAAAAAAAATATAGCCTAAGTTACTCACAGACAAATTTCTATCTAACGGTCTAATTGCCCAGTTATTATTAAGTTATTTCGTTACATAAAAAATACAAATCATTTATCTTTATAATATTAGTACAGATTACAAAGAAACATGTATTTAACATTGCAGTAGTAACTTAATCTAATTTCACATAATTTTTCGTTCGAAAACACTTGTATAATTATTTATTTATATAAGTACAACCACAACATATACATTATACACTTACATTGAGTTAGTTGACTGTATCGTTTCTTATATATATGTAAATACTGGCGTACATAACATTTGCTATTACTAATTTAATTAACAGTTATAGGTTTACATTTCGTTTAATTTGAACTTAAAAGTGGTACAAATTCTATAATCTACATTGTATTCTAAGTATATATTAAGTAAATTAATTAAAGCTATATAAAAATGTATTAAGTAAATTTAGGAATTAAGCTTATCATAAACAATTTTTACATAATAATTACAATCAATATATAATCATACTCTCAGAAAACAAACAATACGCAATTTTAGTAACATTATAACTCCTAAAAACCCAGTAAAACTTCGTCCAATGCAACACCAATAAATAAACTAAACTTGACTTGCAACATTTTACATTGGATCCCTCATAAAGTCTGACATAGATCGTAACGAAGGCATCCAAACAAACTATAAGAGTTTCCTTTCAACAACAACCAGCCTAACCTTATCATAATTGCGATCAGGCGTTCTAAAAGCCTTCTTTAGATAAAAACGTGTCCCACTGTAGGTCTGTCCCCGACGTAATATCAAAAGCTTATCCTTTAATACTCAGCAGATGAGCCAAAACAAACCGCCTTTCACTCCACTCTTTAGGTTAGGACTATAAGCTATCTGAAAATGAATGTAAAGGTGATGATTTTGTTACAAATAAACAAAACTACAGAAAACTAAATATGAAAAAAAAAACTTTAGAAACATCAAGGAAATGATTTAAAGAGTGTATTAGCATAAAAATGAAGTTAGAATTACACTTTACTTAATACATTTAAATATTTTAAACTGTAGTAATTCAGATATCTAAATTAATTTGGAGAAAAACATATGTAACTTAAAACAAACTTTATGTAAAACTAGCTGTTCCCATGCGACTTCATCTGCATAAAATTATAAAAATCTCATTTTATTGTTCACATTTGTCAAATTATCAATTGCAAATGTCAAAATGACATGACATGATGACAAAGAACGGCAACGTAGCTTCTTTGATGTTGGCAGCAACTTATGGTCTCTTTCCCACATTAGGGTTTTTATCCAAAATATTTACCCCTTAGTTTAACGGCGTAAAAATATATAGCCTATTGCGTGACCTAAGTGTAGGGCTTTCTTGCCGGATGCCTATGGGCAGCGGTCGCTTCGCTATTTTGACGGATTCAGGTGGCCGCTTGCTCGTTTGCCTTATGTTATAAAAAAAACTTCCACATTTATATTAGTGTGATTAGTATGATTACAAACAGAAATCTTATAATTTAAAATTCTCGCTAAAACTTTTGCAAGCAGTGTAATCAAAGATAAGAAATACAAAAGATCGGAAGGTAAGACACGATTCGGAATAAGAAAGTTTTGAAATATTTGGCTTAGCGACGCGACTTAAGCCCTGAGACTAAGAACACAAAACTTCCCGAGATAAAAGTTATTCGAGAAACGTTATAATAAATCTCCAACTCAAATATCGACTCAATGTTACCAACATTGTAGACATTTCAACAACTTTTAAAATTGCATCAGGATCAAAAGAATGTAATAATTTAACAGTGGTAAAGTTTACGATGATTATTTTTCTCGAATAGGCCAGCCCTGTATACCATGTACACAGAAGACAGGCTTCAAGTGGGCGTCATACCGCGTTTCGTCTGATGAGACACAAGCCTTCTATATAATTTTTAAAAGCAAATATTAATTCAACCATACCAAACATGAAATATGTGTTACAGTAAGGAATACTGAAACGAATCTTTAAACATTTCACTTCATAACCGCAGGTTTATCAGACGTTAAAAGCATCGATATTTGAGTTTAAACGTAATCTTACTTAATAAGACGTTATTGTATATTTAAATGTCGTTTTAGTATTCTGCCGTATTTTAATAGCTTAAGATTAAATACCTTTAAAAATACACAATTTCCTTTCGCGGAAAACTGAAAAAAAAACTTAAATTTATTAAATTCACATTCACACACACACACGCAAACATAGTAATATTTGAATTCACAAACAACTGACCTTTTTTATTGTAAATTTGTTTAGATTTATATGAGTGTCCAAAAAAAAAAACTAGTACTAAGACGGAAGAACCCTGGCTCCTACGAGACGGGCCTAGAGCCTAGTGTAGGAACCAGGCGATCGACCACAATTGTATTAAAACAAATTTTGTAACTTTATAAATAAATCTTTTTTTTAAAATTAACCATCAAGATGTTAAGAAAAAAGTGTCTTAAAATATGTAACTTAAGTGAGAAACTAATAAACAACTTAAAGCACTACTTTAATTAAGAACTTTACGCAAACGAGCATTAAATTCGTTTTAATTCATTTTTTCTCATTCCTCCTTGTTAATGAAATAACTTCTGTAAATCTCAGCTCCGCTTTATCAAGAGCCGACAAAATAGATTTTTGTTGCATATTTTTTAACATTTCAAAACTTTCATCATTTTATGGGGGTCGATCATCTCGATGTTCAGTGCATGCATTCATATATACTACTAGTTTTCGCCCGCGACTCCGTCAGCAATCACAGCAATTAAAAAAAAGTGATTAAATGTGTTCTTACAGACTATCCTCTACATCTATACCAAATTGCATTGAAATTCGTTAAGCCGTTTAGGCTACAAACTCTTACATTTAGGTACACACTCTTACGTTTAGGCTACAAACAAACATCTATCTATCCATCCAAACTTTCGCATTCATAATATTAGTATGATATTTCTATAAAATTGCTTACCCGTGCAAAGCAAGAACAAACAGGTTGTCAATGGTATAAATTGGGCAAATATAGAGTAAATAAATTGAGCATAAACACTCAATGCAGCAATATATTTGTTTCATTAACATGAAACAGTTTGTCAAAGTGATTTTAAATGGAGCGCATGCACATCAGTAAATATACATTTTATTTAAATACAAACATTTTAAATAAACAAATAAAAATGTTTTGTTTTTGTGCAATGAATATTATGTTAAATTTCTATCTGTTCATCATTTGATTCGTATCTTGGTTACAGTCTGGAAAGAAATATAAAAAAAAAACTTTTCTCTTTACTGGTCTGGATTTAGTCCCATACGATTTCAACAATATTTTCCTGATCATGCTATAACTTTACTAGAGGTTAGGTGGCTCAGGGGTTATTATGTCCTGGGTTCGAATATCGCCATGCTTTTATAGATTTTAAAAATTCATATTAACACTTACCCGAAATAATGTAAAAGAAAACATTGTAAAGCAAACTGCACATCAGAAAAGAAATTCAAAGATATGTGTGAAGTTAACCCGCAGCGGGTTTAACTGTAAATAGTTTTAATTCCATTTTTGAAATCTAGTCAAAATTTTCTAGTCTACATTGTATTGTTTTTAAATTAAGCTTCGATAAAGTTATATAAACAGAAATAAGATTTCAATGTAAATTTATGTTTTAACATAAAATTAAAGAAAAACATACACCGGCTCTCCAGGTCACTGAATAAAAACGTGTTAGAAGAACAAGAGGGCGGCATGAAACCGTTATAAAAAAACCTGCAGTGGGACTGAGTGGTTGAACTTAGCCTAATCACAACTTAGACTAGCGGCATGACTAGAATGTCAGCGAGCTAGAGTCGATCGGCTGGCAGGCGACGACGCAGACAGACAACGCTGACGCTCTCTCGTATTGGAGGCCAAGACCCACTTCGGGTCGCTGCGCCAACGCAGTAAGTAAGTAAGTAATCACAACTTAGGGTAGGCTCTAAGCCTATCAGTGTGGTCCAATTATGGTCAAATCGAAATAGTTTATATTTCTGTTCAAAAATCTTTTATCCATATAAAACGCAGTCGGAAATTAATTTATAAAATACAGCTAGAAATATTCTCCAATATATGAACGTTCAAAGTTCAATTCAATTCTGCTAAAAATATAGCTGAGCGAAGTTAAACGCTTTGGTGAAAGTTCGACCATTTTGAATTATTACATCGCTTCAATGTGGTCAAATGGTCAGTTGAAAAAGTAGAAAGAGATATAAATTTAATATTAACTAGCAATTTCAGGAATTGCTAATTGAGTTTTAAGGTTATATATGGTCAACATATTAGCTATCGTTATTCTGTACAATCTCTATCTCG
This sequence comes from Papilio polytes, assembly GCF_000836215.1. NCBI lineage: Eukaryota > Metazoa > Arthropoda > Insecta > Lepidoptera > Papilionidae > Papilio > Papilio polytes. The sequence continues at coordinate 3,464,351 of NW_013525805.1, forward strand.
TATATTACTAAAAAATTTCGTTTTCAATCATTATTTGAATTTACAATCTACTAGCTATTGCTCGTGAATTTATCTCTGTGAAATTAAACAATAAACATAGCCTATGTTAATCGCTGATAACGTAGCTTTTTAATGGTGAAAGAATTTTTTAAATCTGCCCATAAGTTTTTGAGTTATTTGAATATATACAAACAAATCTTTCCGCTTTATTACTTGAATACAAATGGAACTTTAATCATTTTTTTTAATAATATGCTGACTTTTTAAAAATAAAACGCACTGCATCGTATTATGTGTGAGTTAAATCTAAAATCTCATATGAATGTAGTAAAGCCAAGTCCAAAGACAAAGCTATTTTCAGTAAAACCCGCTGCATATTGCGGCCTCGTGAAAGTCTCACAAAATCCTGCATACGCTCTATTTTCCTTATTTCTCTTCGCAATATACCCCTCTTTATTAGATTTTCGTACAGAACAATATCATTTCGTATATTTTATTTTATTTTAACACTATCTTTTGGCTGCGAATTATCCGAACGGAATTAAAAAAGACTTTACTAAAACCCGATGTGTTCTTCCAGACTATGTTCTATATCTCTGTCAAATTTCATCGGGATCCGTTCAACAGTTTAGGAGGTAAACACTAATATACATCTAAATATTCCCATTTATAACTAAATGCTGGGTTTCTGAAGATACCTTTAATTTTTCTTTACCTATTGATTGATTGTCATTAAGTTGACTTAAGTTTCAAAGGTGTAAACTCAAGTTATCTAGTTAGTAGTCTAGAAACACATTTCATAAACTTAAACGTAGCTGAAAAACCGGCCATAAGTAAGTTATTATGAATACCATAGATATGTTTAATACAAATGCATTCAAGTCAGTACTAAATAATGTCTTGTTGAATTTGAATTCGCTTTTGTAAGCCTAAAATCTCGACTTCTCACACCATTAGGGTTTAATGTGCGTTTCACGATTATGGTCGGAGTAAAGACGCCGCGTTGTCTGCCCACCCGAGCCTCCCTCTTGGCACGATAATGTAGACCAACCTTGTCGAATCTACCCTAAATTTTACTACGACTGACCTGGTTTTAAATTTATAATAAAGGTAATTTTCTTGTACGGACAATGCAAGACGGTTATGGTTCTAGAAATATGTAAATTACATCTGTTTTGGAACTATCGGCTTTAGAATTATTTATATTTTATCTATACAAATTTCGCTTATTTGATATTGAATTCGTATCAAAGTTTACAATTATGTCAGTAAATAAAAATGCATTTAAACTCCCGCTTAAATACATTTTAATAGTCGTTAGTGCCCACATGGTAATATTTCTTACTTTTCCTTGACTTACTAAGTTCTCGCACGATACTTTAGATTGAGCCATATTTATTAGCATCTGTGGGGGTTTCTCGCGTGGTACATAAAACAGAATAGTTGATTAATGTAATTGGACCTTTTAGGTTTTTTTTTCAATAAAAGTGGGCTACGCGCTCGTTTGCGCGAACACAGAGGTGGTCAACGACGCCCATGGACATCCGCAACACAAGAGGAACTACAGAGGCGTTGCCGGCCTTTGAAGAAATGGTAGGCTCGCTCGAAGGACTCTAAGTCGAAATTCTAAGTTCTAAATTGAATAAATAAGGGTGTTTTGTTCAATTTTACGAAATCATGAATACAAAATGTCAATAACTAATAAATCTTGAATGGTAGAAATGAATCTTTATGAGATGTACAAAACGAAATTTCACGCACGATACGAGTGCGGTAAAACATTTGCCAAACAAATTTAGCGATCCTCGCGGCAGTTTCTTTTACGACGTCATAAAGCTGGCCTATATTCAAATGCATTCGCCACATTGTGGCGCTCTTAAAAGCAACAAATTATACGAACTCGCGTCATTTTTTAGAGAATCGTAATATAGGGTTCCTAATTTTAGATGTAAACAGCAATTTATAAATGTTCAATACTCGAGTGTCCCAAGGAAGTAAAAAATAAATTGTGACTGGTAGCTTGAATAACAGAAGCGACTTCGATGACATAAGTCAACCAGTGGTAGTGCCCGCTTTAACATCTTAGCACGAATGGGCAGGCACGCCCGGTGTAATACCACGACCACACAGAAGACAGGCGTGAAATGGAATCAATTCCGTGTTTCGTCTGATGAGTGTGGTGCCGGAGGCCTAATTTTAGTCCCTTTCTCTTTACCACCTTCTTCTTATAAGAAGAGGATGGGAAGAGGAAGTGGATTTGACGGTGGAGGATATGCATAGGAAGGGGAATAACCCTATTTTTGTGCGTCTTCTCCTCCGTCGGATAAGGGTAGGCAACGCATCTGCAATTGCGGATGTCTATGGACAGCGGTCGCTTCGCCATTTTGGCGGATTGAGATGGCCGCTTGCTCGTTTGCCACCATATGTTATAAAAAAAAATAAGATTTTTTGGTTTTTAAATTATGAAAATTGTGGTTACAATTTTAATAAAAATATTTCGACCGTGGAAATGCAGTAATGTAACATACGTAATAATTTCAGCTAACCCAAAACTAATTTAGTCCGAACTCGGAATTTCTCTTCATTTTTAATACGATGTTCTAAATGTACAGTGTAGTGGAAGTTTTAATCTTGGCCTTTCAAAGAAAAATAAAACAGAAAGATGAACCGATCTCTTTGAACGATTGATACGTTACCCCTTGGAATTATAGATACTAGTATGTTTATACTTGCCGCAACTTCGTATACGTATATAAAAAAACTAGCTGTTCCCATGCGATTTCATCCGCATGGAATTATAAAAATCTCATTTTATTGTTCAAATTTGTCAAATTATTAACTTCAAATGTCAAAATGACATGACATGATGTCAAACCATGGCAACCTTGCTTCCTTGATGTTGGCAACAACTTATGGTCTCTTTCCCACATTAAGGTTTTTATTCAAAATATTTACCCCAAAGTTTAACGGCGTGAAAATATGTAGCCTAAAGCGTGACGTAAGTGTAGGGCTTTTTATTGAAAAAAGAGTTATTCTAAAATATGCTGTGATTGCTGACATCTTAGGCAACAAAGAAGTGTGTGTTTACACTTTATTATATTAGTATAGATATAAAAAAAAACATTTTTCGTTGCGAAAAAGAGTGAGTGCACATCTTCATCCAAACTACCATACAATAGTTGTGCGATTGTCGATTGTTTCGCGGCCAATTCAACTGTTTAGTTGCACAACTAAAAATCTAGTAGTGTGCGCCCTCCATATAAACTCATAAATATCAAAGCGCGACTAAATAATTGTGCAATAGTTTAGTCAAATGCGTGCGCGCGCTATACCTGTGTCAAAAGTGTAGTACTGATAGTAAAGTACGTGTTGTCCAAACTATGTGACCAATTACACTAAAATCCGTACAGGATTTTATTCAATTTAGTAAATAGGTAACAGTTAAAAAAGATTCGCCTGAATCTACAGTTTTGTATTAATACAATAACATTGCCGAACTTCATGATAACTCTCGTATCTGAAGAAACCGATTCCATAAAAGCGTAAATATTTACGCTTACTAAATACAAACAATTTCACAAACAGATGTTATTTCTGTTATTCAAAATTGTCTATCCGCCATCACTTTACCCGAACAGACTGTGACATGGGTTGCCGTTTTACAAAATAAAATGCAAATCAGGAATTGGGTACAACTCAAATGATTTATAAAAACACAGCTTTATAAAATATTGTAAAAGAATTATTCCGACGGAATTAGTAATGCCCTTTATACGCAACGTAATTCGTGGAAATCCGGCAATTTGAATCGCTAAAAACGTCACAATTTAATAGGTACAATCGCGGACATCTGCAGTGTTCCATTCAGAAAAATTGCCTTGTTCGTTACAATGAGACAAACTTCGCCTCTTCAAATAACTAGATACCAGTGACGCCAAACGAAGGGATACTAAAAAAAATAACCGTGCATCACTAACTTTTTTTATACAGACACATTTATAGGCTGCGTTGTATTTTTATTCCTCGTACCTTTCCAGAATGTTCAAACGATTGTACTTTTAAGGTGGATCGCCGACAGTTTCCCCGATTGTACACTTCGTCAATTTCGTAACCAAATCCATCTGCTCGTTTTTTATCAAGATTACAATACACCTAAGTTTAAGTTACTATTTACAATGACATGTTAATAAAAGTACTGGACATCGGATACTCTAGAAATGATTTATTCATGGAATATTTTATCGCCTCAGCTTTACATAGCTTGTGAGGCGCGAACACTTCGTTATAGACTGGGCCTTGTGTGAAATTGATATTTTCATTTATTTTCGCATTGTTCAATATGATAAGCATTAACCAATACTTACCGGTCTCAGAATTGGAATGGTTACTTATCGCTTAGTAATTTATTATACAAAATACTCTTAAGGATTGACAAGAATCGTAACACTAATATTAATTTAATTTTTCCTACACATATAACATTATTATTATTATCAGCAAGTTATACATCTCCATCAAGAGCCTCCGCCTACCCTAAGTTAAAGGTTACTAGGCTGTAGACAACCACGCTGACCCACTGCTTGTTGACATCACACACATCAGTATGTGCAGGTTGCATCATTATGATTCCTTCAACGTGAGAACGTCGGGTAAATTATGTATGCGATTCAAACCTAGGACATGCAGATTTCAAATCAAGTAGAAAGAGCCACCAACGCTCTTACGTACTTCGATTAAAAATAGGAAAATAAAGCAAAAGCCTGATTTAATTGTTTCGTAACATCCTTGCGGAAAGCTTAGTTGGCAATTTCAGGAAACATTTTTATTAGATTTTCCAACAAAAACGTAACAAGGGACAGTTTATTGCTTCGTAAGGCAGCTGATTCGTGATTAAACGAGACCATCGTAAAACGATATTGTCTTTGGTGAAAAAACTGTTGAATACCTAGCTTTTTAGGATTTTCATTACAATTTGATGCCATAAAAAGACGCTCGGTTTCTTCATTTTTCAAATTGTTTATTAGTTTTTTTTTTAAATCAACATCTACAGACTCCTGGTCCGTATTCTTTTTTGCACAGTTCAATTGTTTTTTCTTTTTTATTGTTGCGTATTCCTTGTGCAATTCTACAGTAATGAGTTCCTTTTTTTAACATTTTTTTTTTCACTTTTTTTAAATTTCACATACTGTTTATCTATTATTTTTATTACTATTTTAAATACAGTAACTCTACTACCAATATTTTAATTATGTTATTAATTAGTTAAGTGTTGTAACTTAAAAATAATTATAAACAAAGGACTTAAAAACTTGGAATATTGCAGTACCACTATGGCATGATATGGGCATGTTATAAGGAGGGAATCGCATGTAACAAGGAGGACGTTGGTTGTAGGTACACCGGTACAAGGATACCTAAAAAGATATTGATGAATTACGTGAGGTGACAAGGTAAGGAAATGATGACTGAGATGACGGATGATAGAGTTATGTGGAGGACGAAAACCCGGTGTGCCGACCTTATGGATTAGGATACGGTAGGAGAAATGATGATGGTACTTGGAAAATTCATGTATTTTCTGTTATACTTTCCTTAAACGAATCATAAATAAATTAGACATTTAAAAATAAACAGAGTTATTTTCTACGAAGCTGTAGTGACGTCACATACCAGTTGGAGAACACGATTGCCTCGATACAGCTGTCACGACGAGAAACAACAACCATTGTTTCTGTGTCAGTATCTCAATAGAAAATATACAAGTGTACTATATTGAACGTACTTGTGTTTTAAACTTTTTAATATTGGTAACTAAATAATATATTACGTACGTTACAACAGCGATATGCGATAGGAGTGAAACCATTTATGTCGGCTAAGTGCACACACATTTGAGTAAGCTATCGCGTAACTTTTGTATGATTATCGACTGTTTTTCAGCCAATTCAACTGTTTAGTTGCACAACTAAAAATACAAGCGCGAATAAACAGTTGTCAGATAGTCTGCATCTGCTCTAATAGAGATGTGTGGAAGATTTTGTACCAACACTCTAAGATTTGTTACAGTATTGCAGAATTATCGAATAAACATAAAAAAAATCAATATATCCCACAAGAACCGTAACTATTTCTGGGATTAAATGTAGCCTATGTGTTCTTCCAGATTACCCTGTACATCTGTTCCAAATTTCAGCGAGATCCGTTCAGCAGTTTAGGCTTCAAACTCTAACATTTGTCCATCTAAATTTTCGCATTTATATCATTTGTAAGAAGTAAGGTAAGATTAAAATAAATGCTCAAAATTGTCTTATCCTTCATATGACCGTAACTGAACCATTAAGTAAAACAGAAAACAATTTTAAAATGGCTTTATCTCAAAAGACATAGACCTGAAAAAAAAAACAGATTCCCTAAAATAAATATAAACAAAACAACCACAATCAAGCGGAGTGCTGCCTTTTAAATAAATATTAGTAGACCGGTATCGCTCCACTTTAACACGGCCCAGACAAAATAAACAGTTTCTATTTTGAAGTAAAATAATAGAAGGCTTAAAACAACCAGTTACATTTCAAACAAGCAAAAGGTGGTCTTCTATTGTAATATTGTTTTTTTTTGTAGACAATTTTTTTTATTTTTTATAACAAAATGTTAGTAAATTTTTGTTAATCTACTAATAGTCCCTTTAACCATTCCAACTAAGCTGAAGGCTTGTGTTTTCTATTTATGCAGTTTCGTTCATGTTTTCTAAAACATGGTACTTTAAACTGGCTAACTATAGTATTCTTTTAGTTTTTATTTATTTTTTATGGATTACGAAAGCTCTTAATCGCATGACATTGATTTTATTTTTTTAATATTAGTAGATTTTTGTTAATTTACTAATATTTCCTTTAACCATTCTAACTAAGCTGTAGGCTTGTGCTACGATATGGCTCACGACAAGTCGAATGGCGGGATTCGAACCCTCGATCTCAAGATCGGTAGTCCGTACCCCAAACCATTAGGGTATTGGTATTTGAAGGAATTAAAGGTAAGAATTCTTAAGAAACACTTTCAAAGTGAAAATAAAAATGAAACGCCACAAAAAATGGATATCATTGAGGTCAAACGGTAAGCAAAGTTTGGGAACGTAGGACGTAATAGTATTTACCTTTGAGGAATTGTTACTGATTCCACGAATTTCACAGATCCCTTTCGCAAATTGTTAATGGATTTATTGTGATTTTCGATTTGTTTCCTGGTAATTTTAATAACAAAAGGCCAAAGAGATTATAGAAAATATTTTTAGCGTAGCATTGTAAAATAGATAACATTTCATTTCTGCATTACTTCAGGACTATCAGTTTGGGTAATTATGAAATACTAGCTTTAACCCCCGGCTCCGTCTACGTGATATTAACAAATACAAAAGATAGTATCCTATGTGTTCTTCCAGACTATCCTCTACATCTATACCGAATTTCATCAAAATCCGTTCAGCCGTTTAGGCTACAAACGCTAACAAACATCCATCCACCTAAACGTTCGCATTCATAATATTAGTTAGATGTGAATATGATTTTAAGCTATTTAACAGTAACTATAACTAAAACAAGTGTGTTAAACTGCAGTAAATATTACATTAAAATAGAAACATCTTCAGTACTCACACGTTGTATTTTATAACAACTTTAGCCATTTAGTGCACAAGTTCGCAACTACGATGCCAAATTATTGTTTCATACTATACTCTGTTAAACATCACTAAAGAAACTTAACCTATAAATTGCATTAAACGCATTATTTAAAAACAATTTAAAAAAGTACACACTAACTTATGATAGGCTCTTAGCCCCTCAGAGGGAAAAGTGAGCTAGTGATGTGATGAAATAAAAAAAATATCCCATTTAGTCGTCTAGCAAAAATATCCAAAATATATAAATCAGATTTTAAAAAAGAAGATGAATTGAAAAATCTACCTTATCCCACTTAGTAATAATGTCGCCTTTTATTTATTTTTGTTTCACACTAAACATGAATGAATCATTTTGTAAGGGAAGTCCTTGGCTTTTTAAAAACAGGAATCCTAGTTAAGGCGCCTAGGCAACACTGATTTATGTAGTTATCCTTAGTGTGCAATAAATATGGTCTTACCCTTTCTTAATGGTATAGAATTTTTGAAATTCGTAAAGTAGTTTTTGAGTTTATTCGTTACACAAAAATAAAAATATTTTTTCCCAGCAGTACATTTAGTAGAAACTTTGTTTATGATTACAAGAAAATTGAGGTATATAATTGAATCTCGACTTTTTGACTTCCTTATTTATCTTTAAACAACTAAGCTGAAGAATAACAGAATTAACTTTATTGTTGTAAAAAAGGCTTCAGTAAATTGCATTGAGTAAATACATCACGTATTTCCAGCCTGTCCACTCGTTCTTATAAAACTTGTTAGCGGCAAACCCACTTTTGTGTTGCAATGCGCGTATTCCCCTTTGTCACAAAATATTCAGTATTAATATTTCACGCGGAATATAAATTATATTAAGTTATTGCTATTATTTGTACGTAACAGAAAGCCTATATGTTTGCAGATAAAATGTGTCATAATCACACGATTGGATATCCAAATATCTTTCTGTTTTATATTTTTTAATGCCTTTAAACAGGCTACACATCGGAATTCGTACTTACCTTAATATATTTCATATTGACTACAAAATTGATTTGAAATAGGAAAAAAATGTATTTTGTATGTGACAAATTAACTCAAAAACTACTGGTGCAAACTATACTAATATTACTAATATTGCAAAGATGAAAGATTTGTATTTTTGTATGTATTAAAATAACTCAAAAACTACTGGGCCAATTTTAAAAATCTTTTCTGCATTAGAAAGGTAATTTATCATGCTATTCATACTATTCCATACTAACATTATAAATGCGAAAGTTTAGATGGGTTATTGATTTAAGAGTTTGTAGCCTAAACAGCTGACGGATCTGGATGAAATTTGGCATAGATATAGAACAGTTTGAAAGAACACAGGCTACTTTTGTCTTTTTTTAATTCCACACGGACGGATACACAGACAAAAGCTAGTGTTTTTAATAATTTCAAATACATAGTGGTCTAATTCACCATATTAAAATATCCGTTCATTTTAGTTTTAATTTATTACACGTGTAATGCAGTATATCCACTGCATTGGATTAGATAGCCAATTAAGTACCTGTCAGATACATTATTCTGCATAATATAAGGTAGCAAGTTAATTAAATGCTATATCTAAAATGTAATCAACAAATACACTTTTAAAATATAGTATAATGCATATTAGAAGATAAATCAAAACAAGAAACATAAGATAATTTATTTATCTAAGCTTTATTAAGAGGAAAGATTTAATTGTTTACTTTAACATGCTCTGAGACCCAACATATTAAAAAAATTAACATTTAGGAATCTGTGTTATAAAAAGTTACGTCTTACTAATGTTGTAAATACGAAAGTATGGATGGATGGCCAAACGGATGAACGGATCTCGATGAAATTTTTGTATACATGTAGAAAATAGTTTGGAATGACACATAGGTTAATTTCCTTTGCTTTTATTCCACGCGGTAGGAGTCGCGGGTAAAATATTTATTTTACATAAACGGAAGGGTATGGATATGACAGAAAAGACGCTATTCGTATTTTGTTTTCGATCGCTTATTATAAGAAGAGAAGAAGAGCTTTTAAACATTTCTAATACAATTGATAGCTTGTGATACCAACATTTCATTTCATAGCTTTTATCGTAACAATGTACGAACCTAAGTGGAAAGATAATTAAATTCTCTACCATAGATTAAAAAGTAGAATGAAATTTAATTTAAGCTCAGTTTGTAATCAAGTCTAGCATTAGAGCGCGCGCGTTTTGGCTATCCGATTGTCGATTGTTTTTCAGCTACTGCAACTGGTAAGTTGCACAAGTAAAAATTGGTTAGTGTGCGTTTCCATACAGGCGTGTGAATCAAAGAGAGACTAAACGGTTGTGCGATAGATTAGTCAAATGTGTGCGCGATACGAATGTGAATTGGACCGCTAGCACGAATGTACTGCGATTGACTAAATGGAAAAGCAATGATTAATTGACGGCGAGCTCCAAACGGATTTTCGTTTTTAAGGAAAATTGTTCGCGATTGCTGAAAATTGCGAACCATTTTATGCGAAATAGAGAACGAATTTTACGATTATTTCCAATTAATTGAGTTTATCGTGCATTTGTTTAACCGAGTAGAGAAATAATGTGGAATTGAAAAATCATAATTTAAAATTTAACATCATACTAATATTGTAAAAGCGAAAGTTTAGATGGATGGATGTTTGTTAGAGTTTGTAGCCTAAACGGCTGAACGGATTTCGATGAAATTTGGCATAGATGTGGATGATAATCTGGAAGAACACATAGGCTATTCACTTTTGCTTTTTTCAATGCCACGCGGACGGAGTCGCGGGCGAAAGCTAGTTATAAATAAATTGTGTGGATAGATATAGATGTTTGTTACCACTTATTTAAAAATGGCTTATTTTTTTTTTATTATAAGGTAGAAAACAAGCAAGCGGCTACCTGAATCCGCCAAAATGGCAAAGCGACCGCTGCTCAGACATCCGTAATTGCAGATGCGTTGCCTACCTCTAATCGTCGGAGGAGACACACAAAAAGAGGATATTTCCCCTTCCTATGCGTCTCCGCCACCATCAAATCCTGTTTCCCTTCCCATCCTTTCCTTATAAGAAATGGGTGGGAAGAGAAGGGTACTTTAATTAGGCCTCCAGAACCAAACCGGCAGGAATCTTAGTGAAATATAGCACAGATAAAAACATAGTCTGGCAAAAACATAATTTACTATGTTTTAGTTATTCTTACGACGACAAAGTCGCAAACAAAAGCTAAACCTTTTTTTACTAAAATGTCGTCAAAATTTAAATTATTCTTACAGTGTGTTAAGTTTTTTTGTCATGTTTCAGAGATAGTGGAGCGTGTTCGAAATAAAATCACCATTTCATCTGTCAGGATAGAGATAAAATGATTTCCTGAAAGATAGCTCGTACGCAGTATATCATTCCGAATAAAAGGGCAATATGCTATGAGAGGCACTTGCTAAGGCTTTATTGAGGCTTCAGTGCCAATAAAGCGACGAGTGCGGAACCCGAACTGACCCTTTGCACCAGTTATATTTGGCTGGTATAACGAATATCGTATTTTTGATAACTAACCTTTAACAGTGACGCTCGAAGGAGTTTCCAATAAATGAGAGAAGAGGGGACTAAAATGACATAACATTTATTTATACCACTTAGCGTTCCATATAGCAACAAAATCTTAACTTTGAGCAAAGCAGCAGATCAAAACATGTTTAATCTTATTATATCATGAAGTGGCAAACGAGCAAGCGGCTACCGGAATCTGCCATACCTGCAAAGCAAACACTGCCCATAGACATTCGCAATAGCGGATGCGTTGCCTACTCTTAATCGACGGAGGAGGAGACGCATATAAAGAGGATATTCCTCTTCCTATGCCCCTCCTCCACAGTCAAATCCACCTTCCCTTTCCATGCTATTCTTATGAAAAAAAAGGCTGGGAAGCAAAAGGGACTAAAGTTGAGATTCCAGTATCACAGTCATCAGACGAAACGCGGAATTGCTCCCATTTCACGTCTGTCTTCTGCGTGGTCGTGGTATTACACCGGGCGAGCTTACCCTATTGCAGCACTATTGAATCTCGAATCGAAAAATTTAACAAGATGGCCGCCTCACCAGTGATCGGTGTTCGATATGAAATAAAACCTAAATTTATTTTATATACTACTATAGAGAAGTTTTAGTTATAGGAGCGAGTCCTAGTCTTATCGCACCACATATCAGCAGTTGGATGAGATAAAAAAGTTGGTAAAACATCACGCGATTAGTGAGTCTGTAAACAATGTTACAATATAATTACATCGTAGTGAACACTACCAGGTACTTTATAAAAAAATAGCTGTTCTCCTGCGATTTCATCCGCATAAAATTATAAAAACTTTATTTCATTATTTACATAAATTGCAAATATCCAAATAACATGACATGATGACAAACCATGGCAACCTTGCTCCCTTAATGTTGGCGGCTTGTAGTTTATGGTCCCTTTCTCACATGAAGTTTTTTTTTCAATTCATTTACCCCTAAGTTGTATAGCGTAAAAATATGTAGCCTAAAGCGTGTCATAAGTGTAGGGCTTTTGATTAAAGAATGGATTATTCAAAAATATGCTGTGATTGCTAACATTCTACGCCACAAAGTAGTGTGTGTTTACGCTTTATTATTAGTATAGATACATAGATTTATTGGTTAGTTAGGACTATTTGTATTGACAATAACGCCTCGTAAACTAGGTTAATTACTATCGGCGGTGCTTCCGATGTTTGGCGAATTCTGAATATATCTCCACGGTTTGACACTGTTTTTGGTGAATTTTATAACCCTTTGAGTGCTGCAGGCCAAATATTACATCCAAATTGTAGTCGAGTTTGGATGCATTCAACTTTAGAACGGAATATTTGAATAGAATAATTTATTGAGGTTTACAGAATTCTAATTTTAATCTATTTACTTTGGTACTAATTGAATTAATTAAAGTAATAGATTTTGTAAAATAATTTCAGGCTAATTATTATTGCTTGACTTTCGTCGACGATTATTAATCTTTTAGGAGTATTACAGATAAATTAGTATTATTACTATTAAGATTAAAAGGAGAAAAACTGAATAAAACAAAAGAAAAAGGGTGGCCAAAAACTCACACCTAAATGGAAAGCAAACTTACCAATGGCAGTCAGAAGGTTAGAAAAATAAAAACAAAACAACATCGTTATCGTAAATTAGCTACTCAAACGTTATTTAAACAGTAAATATTAATTTCAAACTAAACGAGGACAATCACGGCATACATTTTGATACACAAACAATAAGTTTAGGCTTGCTTTCAGAAACACGTTCATTAAAACTTCGGCCAAAGATTCTTGAGCAACGCAGCTGCTCTGAACTTCCCATGTCTTTGTTTTAAAACTCTTCATCTAACGTAATTCACGAACTGGGAAATTAAGGGAAGTTTTACCTTTAGCAAATAGACGAATAAAACTGCATCCTAGTTATAGATTTTCTTGTCAACTTCCTGATGTAAAATTCGTTTTGTTTTGAGTCAGAATAAATTATACCTTTGCTTTAACATGAAAAATTATAAGTGAGAAAAATGGTGGTCGAAAATATTTTTTAATCGATTTGAATGGTAAGGAATAAAATACAAGCCTAATAACGCAATCATCATCATCACCAACTCACTGTACGTCCCCATCGAGGGGCTCGGAGTCTACCCTAAGTAAGGGGTCACAAGGCCATAGTCAACCACGTTGGCCCACTGCGGGATGGTTGACTTCACACATATCTTTGAATTTCTTCGCCGATATGTGCAGGCATCACGATGCCTTCCTTCACCGTAAGAACGTCGTCTAAATTATGTACATATGAAAATTCGAAAAATCACATTGTTACAGCGGGATTCGAACCCAAGACCTGTAGATTACAAGTCAAGTGCTTAAACCACTGAGCCACCGACTCGCTAGAATAATAATAAAGCAGTACTTATCTGCAAAAGCACACGTATATGACAGTCATACAACACATACAAATATAAACATAGTCTCTGTGAATTGGGAACGAAATCCCAATTCCGAGCGCTCGATGAGATTGACCAGGATTAAAGAGGACGCGAAAATTACATTACTGCGTCGGACCTATGTTTCTAGTTAGTTCTGTTACCAATGTATAATGAAAATTGGAATTCGGACGTACATTTTATATCAACAATGTCACAGTAAAATTATAAATTATGGTACTGTTTAATCTTACCAATAACTACAATTATCAATAAAATAGAGAATTAGTCAATGATCCCGTATTTCACAGGATACAAGTTTGGATGGATGGAGTTTGTTATGTATCGCCAAAATAGTTAAATGAATCTCAAGGAATTTGGCACAGATGTAAAACATAATATGGAAGATGACTGCTGATTTTTTTCAAGCTGCGCAGACAATGTCATGCGTAAAAGATTATAGTCATACCAATCGAATTCTGTGATTACATTAATGACAACAAGCTGTTAACCGCGACTTCGTCTACTTAATATTAAGATAAAAAAAGTAGCATATAAAATGCCCGTCTATGTCAGCTACCCTTCAGTGAAAGTTCGATCGAAATCGGCCTGTCAATTTGGAGATTTCCCGGAACACGGCTAGCGAACAGACAGACATTTTTTGTTATAACATAAGGTGGCAAACGAGCAACCGGCCACCTTAATGCGCCAAAATGGCGGAGCGACCGCTGGCCATACACATCCGAAATTGCAGATGCGTTGCCTACTCTTATCCAACGGAGGATGCATCTCCTCCACCGTCAAATCCATTTCCTCTTCCCATCCTGTCCTTATAAGAAAAGGATGGTAAAGAGAAAGGGACTTAAACTAAGCCTCCGGTACCACACTCATCAGACGAAACACGGAATTGCTTCCATTTCACGCCTTTCTTCTATGTGGTCGTGGTATTACACCGGGCGTGCCGGCCCATTCGTGCTAAGATGTTAAAGCGGGCACTACCACTGTCAAACATATAGACAGACAAAAAGTGTTTCAAAGCAACACATTACATCATCTTCCCGAAATCTGGAATTTTTCTTTTGATATAACAGACACTCCAAGTTTATTATTCGTATATGTAGATGTATAGATACAGATAGAAGATTATTACTAATAAATGTCGATAATATTATGATTTTAACGATTGCGTCATTAGATACGGTTTATTAAGATTTTTTAAATTTGATTTGCTATCAGTTTTTATCGATAAACTGGATTTTTCTATAAAGGTTGCATAAATCTATTGTGATTATTTTAAAAGCGTAGTGAATTCAATTGATTTCGTACCATCCTTCAATATGTTGTGTGAACTACGAAGGTTTGAATAATTCAACGCCAGCGTTACAATTAATCTTCAAACATCTGGCAAACTCATGTATTGTCCAATTTATAACGGACGTTTAATATATGAGCGGAATAACTTTGATGTAAGATATATTATCTACATTTTCTATTAACATATTGTTTTACTATATGTTAATACTATATGTTATTTTGACAGTGGTAGTGCCCGCCTTAACATCTTGGCACGAATGGGCCGGCACGCCCGGTGTAATACCACGACCACACAGAAGACAGGAGTGAAATGGAAGCAATTCCGTGTTTCGTCTGATGAGTGTGGTGCCGGAGGCCTCATTTAAGTCCCTTTCTCTTTACCATCCTTTTCTTATAAGGAGAGGTTGGGAAGAGGAAGTGGATTTGACGGTAGAGATGCATGGGAAGGGGAAATATCCTCTTTATGTGCGTCTCCTCCTCCGTCGTATAAGGGTAGGCAACGCATCTGCAATTGCGGATGTCTATGGGCAGCGGTCGCTTCGCCATTTTGGCGGTTTCAGTTGGTCGCTTGCTCGTTTGCCACCTTATGTTATAAAAAAAAAACTATCAATATTACTATAGTGTGTCTAAATAGATTAGCTTGATAAATGACGCATATGAAGTATCGAATTCAATTTGTATGAAGGGAAATGCCGTACTTAGTAGACAGGTATCGTAGTGTCGAACAAACTCACGTAGAGAACAATTTTGAACTATCGATAATCGGTTTAAATAATTATCGAACTGAACAAAAATTTTCTTATGAACTAATTTATAGGACAATTCTAGTATTGATTATATTGTAGAGAATTAAGCGATGACAGAATTAATAGCGAAATCCAATTCGATTACGAACGGCTGTAGTAGTAATAAACATTTATTTACTTTCATTATTTGTTATGGTCATTATTAATTTGAGAAAACAGTGTTTTTTTTAATTCATAAGTTATAACTATAAATCTATCGATTCTAACTTCTATAAGAATAAAAATCGAAAATCGATAAGATTCATGACTGATTTAACACAACCATACTAAATTTGAAATGAATTGTCAAACTAATCTAAATTATTTAGACACACTATAACGATATTTTTCTATTTGGAATATATAATATCGGAAAGTTATCAATTTTAAAATAATAGATGGCGCTGCAATAAAATTTAGGTTATGCATACTCTGCTCGGGAATTTAAGAAACATCGCCATATTGTGGTAAAAATAAGGAACTAATTTACATTAAAAAGTGATATGTATATCTATACTAATATTATAAAGAGGAAAGAGTTGTATTTTTGTATGTATTGAAATAACTCAGAAACCACTGCGCCTATTTCAAAAATTCTTGCAGCATTCAAAAGCTACGTTATCAGTAACATAGGCTATATTTATATATAGGACTATATAGCCGTTACATCAGCCTAAACATATTTTAAATACAACTTTAATGTGCCTCTATCAGCCAGTGGTGGGACGGGCCTTAAACCTATTATTATAATATATTGTATATCGAAATTGTGTAACTTTACTGAGTCCACTATCTTCCAAGCCAGGGTCATAAGTCACTTATCTATCACGGCCAATAAACCGTATAGGAAGACCATATCTTGTTAATTGTAGTGATATATGGCTTTAATACACACACTCACTCATATACTTCACACACACACATGCAATATCACACACTAAATTAATTTCCATGGAGCAATCTGAATTAGAGAAAACCATCGGACCTACAACGGTGGAAAACGTAGTAGACAGCATGCTCAAATCAGAGGAAGCATGGAATAAAGTGAGTGAGTACGCCGCCGTAATACTGAGAAAATAACGGCGTGCTGAGCAAGAACGGCGAAGAGCTAATATAATGGACTCAAGGAGCTAAAGCGCAGATTGCAAGCAGGAAAAGCATAATTGCTGAGACCGCCCCCACGATGTAATACTTGACGGTAGTTCCGTGGGGGCACAAAAAAGTCCATAGAGAGGGTTGTTTAGTCGGTAACGGGACTCAGGTTAGGTGAATACTAATGAGCCTGAGCCCGACACACCAGGCATGTAGCTCCCATGTCTGACGGTGCTATAAAGCATTTTTCCCTCTATAAAAAAAACGTACTCGGATTCATACAAACACACACACGCAATATCACACACTAAATTAATTGTAATATATAATATTATATTTTTCTTTGTTATGTAGCAACTTACTCTTAATTAGATAATTGATACGAGAAGGTCCTGTCTCCTGAAACACAGTTGTTATAATTAGTTCAAGAGACAGAGCCCCAATGGATTTTGTAAAAATGTTTTTTGTCTAATAAAGAGTTTTTATTTTTAATTTAACGAAGATAAGGACGAACATACGTGGATGGCAGAAGATCCTGGAAGCGGTTTGAATTTGTCGAGATATCGACTTGAAATCTGTTTATGTCGACCCTTGAATGCTAAATCAGTTGTTATAAAAACAATAAAATCATTTATAATAAACATAACAAAATGTTATCTTACCAATAGTAGAAATTGTAAAGTTTAGATGGGTGATTGATAGAGTTTGTAGCCTAAGCTGGTGTATGGATCTCGACAAAAATAGGCATAAATGTAGTGGGTTGTTTGAAAGAACACATAGGCTACTACTTTTGTTTATTAAATTTCACGCGGATGGAACAGCGGGCAAAAGCTAGTCTATATTTAATACTTATGAAGAGGAAAGATTTGTATTTTTGTATGTATTGGAATAATTCCAAAACTACTGGGACGATTTTAAAAATTCTTTCATCGTTAGAAAGGTAATTTATCTACCAGTAACATAGGCTATATTTTTTATTTGACGCAGGTGAAGTCGCAAGCATCAGCTAGTGTAAAATATTTTACAAAAATGTAAAGGAAAAAATAGGTCTTGTTAAGAGTCGACCGTCGCGCTGCCGTAGCTGTGGCGTGATTAATCAAAAGTTATTTCATTAGGAAGTAGGAAAGTTGCCGAGAAAATATTCATTTTAAGTGAATTTAATGCTCGTTTGCGTAAATAAATTCTAGAGTTTTATAAGTCACTTTATAGGTAAAAGTGTTTTTGTTATAAAATTCTTCCGCCAGAAAAAGTTAACAGTACTATAAAAATCTAGGTATTTATATACTAAGGAAAACATACTTTTGTTTTTAAAATATTATAGCGTATATATTCTTAACTATTACTTTTTGACCGACTTCCCAAAAGAAGGAGGTACTTAATTGTATGTTTTTTTATGTGTGTTACGGCATAACTCCGCCGCTAGTGTACCGATTTTGATAAGCTTACTAATATTATAAATGCGAAAGTTTAGATGGATGGATGGATAGATGGATGGACGGATGGATGTTTGTTAGCGTTTGTAGCCAAAACGGCTGAACGGCTCTCTATGAAATTTGGTACAGGTTTAGAGCATAGTCTGGAGGAACACATAGGCTACTTTTTATCCCGGGAATAGTTACGGTTCCCGTGGGATTCATTAATTTAGTTTTTTTAATGTTTACTCGATCATTCTGCAACGGTTCAACATATCTTATTGAAATTTGGCACAGATATAAAACAAAGTCTGGAGTATACATGGGATAAGTTTCATCCTCGAGAAATGTCCGGTTCCCGAAGGATACGTAACTTTTTGTAATTTATATAGTTTGTATGTTTTCTAATACCACGCGGACGAAGTCGCGGACAACAGCTCGTTCTTTTTATATATTCCATTCAGGACGTAACTCTAACCGATTCAATTTAGTTTTTCCCTTTGGAAGAGAATAAGAAAGCTGTGAGTGCTAGTCAGATGTCACTAGAAGGGGGCAGCTGCTCCTCTAATGGTAAGATATATAAATTACAGCAGTACTCTAAAATGCCATCCACTACTTACTTACTGCGTTGGCGCAGCGACCCGAAGTAGGTCTTGGCCTCCGCCACGAGAGAGCGCCAGTGTCGTCTGTCCTGCGTTGTTGCCTGCCAGCCGATCGACTCTAGCTCGCGCAGGTCCATCTCTACGGCGTCTCGCAAGCGGTATCTGGGCCGGCCGACGGGTCGGCGGCCAATCGCTATTCCGAGAGACGCTTTTTTGGCTCCACGATCCTCCCACATTCTCATCAAGTGGCCCAGCCAGCGAAGTCTCTGGGCCAATGCCATCAATTAATAAACCTAAATAGGTAACCCAAAATCTTGTCATCTTCTTTTTCCTTATCCCAACCCCGTAGTGGCGCAACAGGTTTTTGTCCTCCACATAACTCTATCATACGTCATCTCAGTCATCATTCCCTTCTTAATCATGTCACCTATTACGCAATCCATCCATCTCTTTCTAGGTCTACCCCTGCTGGTGTACACTTCCACACTCTTAACTAACGTTCTCCTTGTAACATGTGATTCATCCCTCCCTCATTCATTACTCAAAATCTTGTCAATTTATTAAAAATTGGATAACATGTTGGTAAGTATTCTCTTTGGAATAAAAAAGTAAATTTTACAACTATTATTTCTTGATCATCATCCTTACTCTCCTCACCCCCCCCCCCCATACAAAGGCTAGCAAAGCCCATTTTAGTTTTAATTTTTTGTTAATTATCCTCACTAAACATGGTATATCAGCCGTCACTCCCATCTCTAACGCTGTTATCTTGGGTACAAGAGGTAATCGCCGTGCATTGTATAAAAATCTTTTGTTGTTTATAGGAAAAGAAAATTCCCAACAGATCTTTTGATATAACGCGTACGGCGTGAAATTACGGCGAGTGCTGGAGGCATCGCGTTAAATGGCCGCCTTATCTTGAAAAAACCTTCAGCTGTTATATCGCTTTTATTTCCTTTTTAAACGGAAACGATTAAATTTCACGTAACATCGGTAAATTTTTAAATCTTTAAAAAATAAAAGTTAATAACACTATTATCTAAACTAATATAATAAAGCGTAAACACATTACTTCGTGGCGTAGGATGTCAGAAATCACAGCTTATTTTTTATTAATTCTTTCTTTAATAAAAAGCTCGCCACTTACGAGATGCTTTAGGCTATATATTTTGTCGTGCGAGAAAAGGACACAAATTACAAGCCAATAGCAGCAAAGTAGTAAGGTTGGCATGGTAACGGAACTGTTATCCAATAATAAGTGCCTTCGTTATTATTGTCTGTGTATATATGGACGATGACGTCACACTCAAGGAATGTAAATCTGTGAAATATTTCTCAATTGTATAAAAAAATCATAATTTGTCAACGCCTAAAACGTATTTCCGAAATCCATTAGTAGGAAGTGAATCTATGTGACTGTACTTACCGAAACGCCTTTTATAATATTTCCCTGTCTATATTTCAAATATCGAAAGAGTAGGATTGAATAAGTTTAAAAAAAAAGTTTTACGCCCATACGTCTATTTAGCCGCACGTTTCCCATTTCCCATTCATATGTACATCCTTGTCTATTTTCACACAACATACTATATTGTTTTCTTGATGACGACATAAATGAGAATGCATTAAGATTGAATGTGGACGGCTAAAGAGAGGGAATCCTAACAAAATATAACAAGTGAAAGAGGGTACTTAAGAAGGGAAATTCAGATATGACAGTTGATAGAGATGTCTGGAAGAGAACCATATACTGAGTGACCCTCCGTAGGGACAAGGGCAAGTTGATGATTGCATTACTTTAATGTTTTACCTTGCGATGTTAGAACATTAGCAAAAAAACATATATCCCTCGTGAAAACCCAATCTTACACGCTAAAACTGCCTCTACTGTAAAAACCCACTCTTAAAATAATAACTATAACATTTATTTTTATTGTATGTAAATCTTACTTCGCGTATTCCAATTTATTACAATAAAACTCAAACATAAAAGCAATTAAAGTTTTAAAAATATTTTACATCCATTTAAAGTACGACGTTTAAGCGAAAAATGATGAGATTTAAAAGTAAAATATGTGTCAGCGATTTTATTGCATTCGTTAAATTCGGTTCTGTTTGCCTTTAAATAATGGACGAACGATTTTTAATCTGTCAAAGGCATTTTTACTCTATGCCGTCTGTCAAACTTGCTCTATGACAGTGATGTTTTATGCCTATTTGATTTGCGCCATTTTGGCGCTGACGGTTGCGGTTGACAACTGTGCTGAGATTGCGAACCACAGATAGAGATCGATTCAACTATAAATGTCATTTAAAAATGTTTAGGGGGCGTGTCTCACCAAATTGTAAATTATGTGATGACAATCCAGCGTGTAAAACATATGATGGTAATATCGAATTTTGTTCCCTTATCTGACAGTGAGGTCATTTTAAGTTATGTGAGCCTCTATCAGCCAGTGGTGGGAAAGGCCCTTTATCTTTTTTCTTTATGGACATTGTAAACGGCTTTTATTCAGTACCGAAGATGAAAGTGATTTACAGTAGCTTCGGGCAGTACTTTAATTGTTAGGGCTTTCATTGGACAACCAAAAGGCTTGTCGTGATGTTACCCTGATGATGGTAATTCAATTTAAATCTTATAATAGCGATCTATAGCTCTATAATATCTGAAATATTATTAAAATGACCTTCAAACAAAAGACTAGCATTTAACAGCGACTCCTTTCGCGTGAAATTAAAAACAAAAGTAAGTAGCCTATGTATACTTACAGACTATCCTCTACATCTATGCCAAATTTGATCGAGATCCGTTCAACAGTTTAGACTACAAACGCTAACAAAGAATAATAGTTTTCTGAAATATATACAGAATGGTTAACGGGAGTATCAAGAGTCCAAAAACAAATTGCTTTGAGACTCCTAAATGGTATTTCCGTTATGATTATAACTGAATTTTTTGAATGTCCGCTCTGTTACTTTATTAAATCTACGGGTCATGTGATTTAGTATTTTATTACCGTCGCTTTAGAGATTAAAATTCTAACAGCGTGATATTTTTATAAAGTATTTCCTATCTTTCCAGTTAACTTTAAACTTGAAGAGAGCAGATGCTATGTTCAGAGTTTCAAGAACCTCTCACCAATATAAATTTTAGTATCTCGCCTTTGTTGAACGCGTAATAAAGTTTTATAATATTCCGCAACTTCTGCGTGTTTGTTGAACATTTTTCTTTGCTATTTATGCATTTTCCTTCATGTTTTCTAAAACATGATACTTTAAACTATCTAACTATAGTATTCTTTTAGTTTTTATTGATTTATGCTGGGTTTCTGAAGTCACCATTACATACTTTCAACAGAGTATAACTCAAGTTATGTAGTTCGGAAACGTATTTCATGAAGTTATAGAACCAGAAACAGTAACGAACGGTTAATTGGCGCTTGCATTTAAACCCTTTGATTTGGTCCCTACATTTAAACATATGTAAATAATTATCTTATAATAAGCCTATAAACGACATATATAATATTCTGTAATTGTGACATTTTGTAAATTCCAATTAAAAATGTAACATCACATAAGTTTGTTAACATCAGACCAAAATAGAAAGCAATTTCTATCGAATATACTCCGGAAAAGCAATTACTTTGTGAAGCGTTTTATCGCAATTTAACAAACACATTTATCAGTTTTCATTCGTTTACAATCTGACTATTACATGACATTGCATTACTTGTATTAGCTTGTCATTTTTTATTAAAAAACGAGCTGTTGCCCACGACTTCGTCCGCGTGGTATTAGAGAACATACGAACGATATAAATTACAAAAAGCTACGTATCCCTTGGGAACCGGACATTTCTCTGGGATGAAGCTTATCCCATGTGTACTCCAGACTTTGTTTTATTTCTGTGCCAAATTTCAATAAGATAAGTTGAACCGTTGCAGAATGATCGAGCGAACATTAAAAAACTAAATTAACGAATCCCACGGGAACCGTAACTATTCCCGGTATAAAAAGTAGCCTATGTGTGCTTCCAGACTATGTTCTAAACCTGTGTCTAATTTCATGGAGATCCGTTCAGCCGTTTAGGCTACAAACGCTAACAAACATCCATCCATCTAAACTTTCGCATTTATAATATTAGTAAGATTAGTAAGATGAGAATGTTACTAAATATTTTTGTGACAATAAAAGGACATCGTATAACAATTATGTACATTCCATTCCATAACATGATATTATACTGGTTTTGCCCGCGATTCCTACGCGTGGGAATAAAAACAAAAGTAGCCTGTGTTCTGCCAAACTATTCATCTATGTATGTCATCAAGATCTGTTCAGATTTTTAGACGACGAACTCTAACAAACATCCATCCATCTAAACTTTCGCATTTATATTAGTAATATTGGTATGGTTATATTCCATTCTGCTATTTCTTTTTCATTCTGTTTCAATTATACATTCATACGTATATTTGAATCTTATAATTATCAAGTTTATTACTTCAAGTGACCAACCTTGATGAGAATATAAAACCATCTTACTTAACTTCGCCTTACAAGTTATTCTGTCCTTTGATATAAGCATTAACTTAGTTCAAGGTGGACTACTAAGTTATTATAATGAATGCAGATAATTTCTTACCAACCTTTTGCATTACAATTTGTTATGCGTAATTGTTTTCCGTTTTGAGTAAATTGCCGTAAAGGAAACATGTTTAAGACAAATTAATTTATGTGGAAATGAAAATAAAAATGCTGAAGTATTATTAATATATTTACTTATTTACTATTCACTTTACATTCTGAATATAAAGACAAAAATATGATAGTAGCTTTCGCTCGCGACTCCGTCCGCGTGGGATTACTAAAAACAAAAGGAAGTAGCCCATGTGTCCTCTAAACTGGATAGTCTAGAGAATTCTACATCTATGCCAAATATCATTGAGATTCGTTCATCAGTTTAGGCTACAAACTCTAACAAACATTTCTTCGGATTGACAATATCAGGGAGATTACACGATCTTATGCATGTTACATTTATAATTTTTCTGTATAAGATAAAATAAATAAAAAACATGAAGATTTTTCTCACGTCCATTCGTATTTCAGTAACGTTTGTAGCGAAATATCACATTTGAAGTTTATTTTCTATACAATTGAGTCAAATTGCATTGTAGTCTCATGTTTATCCCTTAGAGCCGACCCTAAAGTTACGGGTACAAATTTCATTATATCTTTTCTCACCCGGAAATGTACGTGATTTTTGATATTCTATCAAAGAAAATACTCTCACTATATTTTACATAGAATATTGTTAAACTTTATTTATCGTTTCTTAATAAACTATTTTACTGCTAACATTAATAAAGTTAATAAATTAATTAGTAAGCTACAATACTTCGTATCAATAAATTAAATTATTTTAGAAAATAAAAAAAAATAAAACTCATAACATAGAATTAAATACATATAGATATTGGAGAAAAAATAACAGAAAGGGCTTGCAATATATTTTTAACAATTAGAACACACTAGCTTCTGCTCGTGGTACCATCCGCGTGGAATTAAAAAAAACACAAAAGTGAGTAGCCTATGTGTTCCAGACTATCCTCTATATCTATGCTAAACTTCATTAGTTATTATAAAGTATGTACTCGTATTATAGTATACAGTAGTATTAAGTATCATTTAAACTTGTCTTCGTACAATATTAAGATAAATACCATCTACAGGAAATGCAAACAAACGCATTGCATCGTATTTAAATGTTGAAGGAGTTTTCTTTGAAATCTCTACCCGGAATTTTGATAAAAATTTCACGATGCACACTCTAGACTGCAATTTAGCAAAGCGTATTCCTGAAAATAAAAATAAAAAACAAGTTAAAGGTAACGGTGTCAGGACAAAAGAAAGATCCTAATTAATATAAGAATTTTAGAAAGAGTAAAACAAACTGGGTTTATACCAATCAATTTCACTTAGTAGGAGCGTCGGTGGCTGGTTAAAGCACTTGACTTGCAATCTACAGGTCTTGGGTTCGAATACCGCTGTGCCAATGTGATTTTCGATTTTTCGATGTACATAATCCACCAGACGTTCTTACGGTGAAGGAAAACATCGTGATGCCTGCTCATATCGGCGAAGAAATTCAAAGATGTGTGTGAAGTCAACCAACCCGCACTTGGTTAGCGTGGTTGCCTATGGCCTAGTCACCCCTTACTTAGGGTAGGTCTGAGCCCCTCCGTGGGGACGTATAGTGAGCTGGTGATGAATGAATGATTTTTCACTTCCTAAAATTGTGCTTTTGTTCGAGAATTAAAAAAAATTACAAACCTAAACAATTCCTAGGACCAACACCAAATGCTAGATATGCGCAAGAATGTCTGTTTTTCACATTTTCTGGATTGAAACGTTCTGGATCAAATGTGTCTGGATCAGGGTAGTGTTTAGGGTCATGATGAATACCCCAAGCTGATACAATTATAGTTTGCCTTTGTTCTATAGTAACATTAGTATCTGGTATCGTATAATCAGTTTTAGCGTTCCGCAATAAAAGATCTCCCATCGGATATTTCCTTAATGTTTCATCTAGCACTTGACCCATATACGTCATTTTGCTCAGACATTCGTAATTTAGTTCATCAAAATCTTTAAGAACGTTATCTATTTCTGCAATGAGTTTGTCTTGTATGTCTGGATTCTTTGCCAGTTCGTAGAACAGATACGAAAGAACGGAAGCGCCTGTTTCATAGCCGGCCACGTAGAATACAAATGTCTGAGCTGCTATAATACTGTCTGTTAGTTCAACTACCTTAATGTCTTCTGTCTCACTTCTTTTTGCTCCTTCGATGATTTTCTTTTGTCTCAATTCTAAAATTAAATCGATAAAGTCTTTCCTATTTAATGGCATTCCACGTCTTTGTTCGATCACATTCTTTGTCAAGTTCTCGAAAAATTTGGTCACATAATTAGGAAAGAGCGAGCTATTGAACTTTTTTAATATCCCAGGATACATCATGTCGAGTTCGATACCGTAATTTACAGAAAAAACTAATTTGTCAATTTTCTCCAAAGTTTTCTCCATATCTTTATCTATGTCAACGCCGAAGGCACAAGCAGCGATAGACGACATTGTGTAATGTTGGAACACGAGATGCATCGATTGTTCTGGTTGGTTCTGACAAATGTCTTCGAGATAATTAAGGAATTTATCTCCACATTCAGACATAAGAATCAACATGTTCTTCAGCTTACCCGATGTGAAGAGTGGAGTGAAACGGTTTCTTAAAACTCTCCATCTGTCGCCATCAGCATGGAACAAGTTGACACCAAGACCTTCATCACTGAATTCAATTCCTCTATCAGCGAATAATTCGAAATCTTTTATCATCACATTCTTAATAACATCTAGATCACGCAATAAAAGGCACGGCGTTGTCATTCTATAAATACCAACGACCTTTTCGTTAGGAAATGTTTCATAAATGCTGCTATACACCATAATAATAGACTTCCTTCTAAGAAACGAATCTTTAAGGTTACCGAAGAAAGGGAGCGGTTTGGGTCCGGCAACAATTCTTTTCTTCCAATAATCAAAAGTCCTAGTGAAGTAGAAATATAAAACTGTGAACAAAGTCGCAACACTCACTAAGGTATAAATCATGCTTACTGAGAACGCACAAGATCACTGAATGATACATAACAGGTAAATACGCGAATACATGTATTGACATGTACTGGTTTGTATTGACAAACCAGTTCTTCAAAGACAATTATTAAGTACATTAAGAATCAGCTGTTCCCGTGCGGCTTCATTCACATGAAATTATGCAAATTTTATTAATACATTGATAGCAAATGTCAAAATGACATGACATACAAACCCTAACAATCTTGCTTCCTTGATGTTGGCAGCAACTTTTGGTCTCTTTTCCACATTAAGGTTTTTATCCGAAATCTACCTCCTAAGTTTAATCGCGTGTAAATATATAGCCTAAAGCTTGACGTAAGCGTAGGGCTTATTTTAAAAAAGAATTATTCAAAAATATGCTGTAATTGCTGACATCTTAGGCAACAAAGAAGTGTGTTTGCGCTTTATTATTATAGTATAGATAAACAGATGTAAGGAAATGAAATTGTTTTTAATTATAATTATAAAATACAAATTCAACAAATATTCTATGTATAAGGTTAGAGTAACTGTAAATATTTAAAAAAATGCGTAACTATTAATAATCCTTTTTTTAATATATCCTGCCAGTGTCTGTTTTTGTACAAGGCCAGGTTTATGTTGACAGCAAAATGATACACATGAGAAAATTATAAGCTATGTTTTTTTTTTAAATTCTGCTAACAAAGTCGCAAATAACCGCTGGTCAACTATTAAAAAATGTTACATTCCAATTAACTTATTTTCTTTTTTTATAATTCCACTTTGGGTATAATTTTATACTAGCTTTCGCCCGCGACTCCGTCTACGTGGTATTGAAAAAAGATGAGCAGCCTTTGAGTTCTTTCAGACTACGATCTAAATTTTTACCAAACTTTATCGAGATCCGTTAATCAGTTTAGGATACAAACTCTAACAAACATCCATCCAACTAAACTTTTGCATTTATAATATTTGAAGTCTTTCGACTAACATCAGGTAATATTGGGTGATTTATGACATTTTCTTGTAGGCGTGGTACTTAGGTATTTCAACAAAATAGTTGTCTTGATAGTTGGTGTAGTCGTAATCCTGAATATCACAATTCATATGTCCACTAAATAATTATAGATCATAACGATATGTTTCGATTAAGATATTGAATTGACGTCCACCGAACACATGGTCGCGCGCGCATTCCATCGCGACTCAAATGGAACTGACTCGAAATGACAAAATGGCCGCCATACCAGTGCTCGGTGTTCGCCATGGGCATAGAGTAAGCCTACATATTAGTAAGATGATTGTAAATTTATTTTTATTAGAATAGATTCATATGAAGTATATAACTTTAATTGTATCAAAGTTTCCGTTTGATAGATTATTAAGCTGATACATGATAAAACAATCAAAACATTTTCGATAACAATATCTTAACACAATGATTGAATATTAAAATAATCGCGATGGATTCATATCTATTTCAAATAAATAGTCATTATGACACCCGTCTATTAAGTGTTGCGGATGTCCATGGGCATCGTTGACCACCTTGGTGTTCACGCCGCTCGTTTGCCCCCGTTTATTATTTAAAAAAAAAGTAACTAGTTACGGCATTTTTTTTCATAATATAAGTTGGCACACGAGCAACCGGCCACCTGAATCCACCGAAAAGCGATCCATTTCCCCATCCTATGCGTCTCCTCCACCGTCAAATCAATTTTACTTCCCATCCTTTCCTCTTAAGAAAAGAGTGGAAAGGGAAAGGGACCAAAATTAGGCTTTCGGCACCACACTCATCAGACGAAACGCGGAATTACTTCCACTTCACGCCTGTTTTCTGAGTTTACCTTCGTACTTCATTCGATACTTCGCATACATGTCAAATTAATCACGCTTTAACAAATTATAGTGCGTGGGAACTCTAATTTAATATTAAGCTTTTACTAACGACTCCGCAAACGTCATCATCATCCTCCCTATCCTACTCACGTAAGGTCGGCACAACAGGTTTTCGTCCTCCAAATAACACTATTATACGTCATAAATTATAACACGGCTAAACTCACGTGATAACATTCGGTGTAGGCACCGACAGTTTCGAACCCGTTGGGGGTCCTTCTTCAGGGTGAGTGATTAATCGGGTATACTCGCTATCGCGTCGCGATGGTCACCGTCGCGACGCGATAGCGAGTGTACCCGTCGAAACTGTCGGTGCCTACACCGAATGTTATCACGTGAGTTTAGCCGTGTTATAATTTATGTAGTATAATGTCTCACGAAAGTTTTAATAAGTTAATTATACGTCATCTTAGTCATCACTCCCTTCTTGATCATGTCACCTTTCACGCAATCCATCCACCTCTTTCTAGGTCTACCTCTACCTCTCTAACGAATCCGCAAATGTTTAATAAAAAAAACAGTAGCCTATGTCTTCTTCCAGACTATCTTTAACATCTATGCCTTTCATGGACATCAGTTATTGAACGGATGTCCATGAATCTAAACTATTGTTTAGATTACAAACGCTAACATCCTTTCAACTAAAATTTCGCGTTTAAATTATTAGTAAAAATTGCCGTATACCTGTCATTTACATTCCCGTTAGATGCTTTTTTGTTTTTTCGTTCAAGAATGAGTTAAATTATTTTAAACTATGTAGCTGTTCTCGTGCGACTTCATCCGCATGGAATTATGAAAATGTTATTTCATTACATCTCTCAAATTATCAATTACAAATGACATGACATGATGACAACCTTGCTTCCTTGATGTCAGCAACTTATGGTCTCTTTCCTACATTAGAGTTTTTATCCAAAATATTTACCCCTTAAGTTTAATGACGTTAAAATATATAGCCTAAAGCGTGACGCAAGTGTATGGCATTTTATTATAAAAATAATTACTCAAATATTTGCTGTAATTGCTGACATCTTAAGCAACAAAGAAGTGTGTGTTTTCGCTTTATTATAATAGTATAGATTAAGTATAGTTAAGTGTTGAAAAGAAAAAGAGATTTTACATTTTTAAACAATGAATTTATTTCCAAAAAAAAATTAACACTTTTGTTTCTGACAGTATTGATGGCAATAAATTATATAAAATGTTGAATTATCCGTAGGAAGTACTTGGACATTAGAATATGGAGTAATAGATTAACTAAATACATTTTCTTTACAAAGCCATCTATCGGCAGAAAACGAAACTACTATTAAATTCCATCACTATTGAAAGGTTCGTTTGACATTCAAAAACACACAAGAATTTATTGAACGTTTACATTAAAGATAAACGAATTAATCGCATTTGAAATAAAAATGGGAACTTCAGAAACCGATCGCTAGTCCATCGAGTTATACAGGATGTTTCTTAAATGACGTATCAAATTCTATTATTTATACTTATCATAAAAGTAATAGATAAATTGATTCTAAAAGAAAACTATTGAGGGTCCTAAAACCTGCTTATATTTTAAACCGTTTAATAAGAAACATCCTATATATAGAAGAATTCATTTAAACTTATCAAGCGTTACATATTACCTACTCAAAACATTTAAAGGAATACCACCAACAGGAAAGATAAACAAACGATTAGGATCATACTTGAGGGCTACAGGTGTATTTTTCGATGGTTCCACGCGGAATTTCGACAAGAACTTCACGATGCACACTTGTGACTGCCATTTAGCAAACCGCATACCTGAAAAAAATATTAACTTAACATTACACATACACTAAGCCACATAAAGCATCGCATTTAAAGTTTAGTTAAGAAAGTCATTAAAAAATAATAATAAAATAATAAAAACCTCTTTATCGCCATCCAAGAATACACACAGTTGTAAAAAATAAAAAACATACATGAAAAAATTGTAACAGATGTCAAAAGGGGGAGGCTCAGCTTAACCGATACTGGTTGAGATCTAGTGTCGAGCTGGTTTTCAGCCACCCCCCTTTAGGTAATAAAGGTATTTCTTTTAATTAATGGGTTTTACTGTCAGAAGGAACTGACATCCCTCAGCAAAGCCAGTGGACTTGATAAGGAAACCATTAATGGCGTCGTTTGCAGTAAGAGTTTAAAATTAAAACTCATAAGAATGTTAACTTACCTAAACAGTTTCTGGGACCAGCTCCAAATGGTAAATAAGCACAGGAATGTCTGTTTTTCACATTTTCCGGACTAAATCTTTCTGGGTCAAATTTATCCGGGTTGGGATAGTATTTCGGGTCATGATGTATACCCCAACCGGATATAACTACAGTTTGTCCTTTTTTGATAGTGACATCGGTTCCCGGGATGGGATAGTCAACTTGAGCGTTACGCAGTAAAATATCTGCGACCGGGTATTTTCTCAAAGTCTCATCAAATATCTGACTGAAATAGGGCATGTCGATCAAACATTCATAATTAATTTCGCCATTATGACGATCAAGAACCTTATTGATTTCTGAAACTAGTTTGTCTTGTATGTGCGGATTCTGCGCTAGTTCGTACAACATGTATGATAAGGTGGAGGCGCTGGTTTCGTAGCCAGCTGAGTAGAATATGAATGACTGCGCTGCAATTATATCGTCTGTTAGTTCGAGTACCTTTACATCCTCATCGTTGTTTCTTTTTGATGCTTCGATTTTTCCCTTTTGTCTCAATTCTAAAATTAAATCCATAAAGTCCTTTCTATTTGTGGGCACACCACCTCTTTGTTTAATGACAGATTTAGTAAGGTCATCGAAAAATTTACTTACACTCTTTGGAAAGAGAGAGCTATTCAACTTTTTCAATATTCCAGGATACATCATATCTAGTTCAGTGCCGTAAGTTATGGTAAAAACTAATTTATCCATTTCTTGCAAAGATTCCAACATTTCTTCGTTTACATCAAAACCAAAGGCACAAGCTGAGATTGATGCGATTGTGAACCTCCGAGCGAGGAGGTTTATGTGATGTTCCATATTATTTTGAGTGATATCTCGAACATACTCCACAAATTTGTCTCCACACTGTGTCATAAGTCGCAACATGTTCTTGAGCTTGCCCGAAGTGAAAAGTGGAGTGAAACGGTTTCTCAAAACTCTCCATCTGTCGCCATCAGCATGGAACAAGTTAACACCCAGCCCTTCATCACTGAATTCGACTCCTCTATCAAGGAACAAATCAAAGTCTTTCACAAATATATTCTTGATGATATCCAAATCACGTAACAACAGACACGGAGTTGTCATTCTATAAATTCCTACAACTTTTTCCTTTGGAAATTGATTATAAATATCCTTATACACCATAATCACAGATTTTTTTCTAAAGAAGGAATCTTTGATATTTCCGACGAGCGGTAGCGGTTTGGGTCCAACGACATTTCTTTCCTTCCAGTAATTAAAAGTCCTGGTGCAGTATAAATACAATACGGCGAACAAAGCCGCGGCAGCGCTCACCAACTCGTACACCATGTTTACTCTCGCTGGAGATCACTGAATAGTACGCATCCAGTATACACGCGTAAATATATATTATTTACTTATCAATATCGCTGATCATCTTTAAGTTTGAATTTATTTCGACGTATCCATAAATCAGCATAATTTAAAAATGATAATTATGTTTATTACATTTTTTTTTCTGTAATCATTGTTGCACAATATTATAATTGGTTTAAAAATTATCATTTATTTTTATATTTTATCTACGAAATTAATGTCATTGAGGAAGCTTATGCTGTCAAGACGTGTTCGTCGTGCTTAGCAATTTGTCTTTAAAATGTATATCATAAAATTAATTTAAAATATATCTCATTTTTGTATAAAATTCAAATTGAAACAAATTAAATCGAGTTACATATTTATTAGAATTGTAACCATATATGTGTCCTTTTTTACTTTTTCTATACAGGATGACCGCTAAAGACGTGTACAATAACTCAAGCAACCAGTGATCAGTGCTGCAGAGACAGGAACCTTAGTATGCGTGCAGTTTCTAAAATAACTACCTTTTGTATCGGTCACTCATCTTTGACTAAACTGTCGCACAACGGTTGTGCGATTGTCGAGTGTCGACTATTTCGTAACTAAGTCAACTATTCAGTTGCATAACTGAAAATAAACAAGGCAATAGTAGAGTTTCAGGTGTCCGCAAGCTTTTAATGCACACGTCTAGGGTGAGGTTTTAAAGTGTTGATCGAAGCTCTTCGAAGTCCATTCGCCGAATTTTGACAATCATATTATACGTATCTGTTTATTTTGAAGTTTTTTATTGTAAGATTCATTGTGTTCTGTGGCGCGGGGACTACATAGGGCGCCACCCTAGTTTGGACACCAGTCCCCTGCCCAAGGGGTAAATTAATAAAACTATTTTATTTTTTATAATTTTGACAACCTGTCCAAAATTTGGCCATAATGCAAACAACGAATGTTTTAGTCATATTTCATACTAATATTATAAATTCGAATGTTTAGATGGATGGATGAAAGGATGTTTGTTAGAGTTTGTAGCCTAAACGGCTAAACGGATTTCAATAAAATTTGGTATGGATGCAGAGGATAGTCTGGAAGAACACATAGGTTACTCTCTTTTGTTGTTTTTTAATTCCACGCGAACAGAGTCGCGGGCGAAAGCTAGTTAATAATAATTTTGTGTTACTATATCAAATTCCATGTTCATCAGTTTACAATTCACTCCATGTATAAATTTCTTATCGATTTAGATATACTAGTATATACTAGTAAATGTTTGTCACATAAAATAATGAAGACTTTGTAAGATAATTATTACACAATAATAAAATATTATGTTGTCAAAAATACACAATAGATAACGTTTAAAACTTCCATAACATTCTTGATTTGAAACCTTTTCCGTATAAGTTATACGCCATTTTACGGAAAGTAAAAAGAATATAAATTTAAAACAGATTTTTGACCACATTTTGACAGTCTTGTACGTCTCGATGGCTGACAATCCTCAGCTATGTCCTTTAGGAAGCGAGCGTACCACCTTTTGTACCGGCAACGCATATTTAATGCTCTGGTATTAAGGATGTCCATGCGTACCGATTTCCTAGGTGTTCCTACTGTCCGTTTCCCACTTTTATTTTAAAACAAATTATATCTAATCAGTGGCTTACGAAATTGTGACTAAAAAATTAAATCGATTTTTTCGCTATACATATAATGTTAAGTAATTACTTTTAAAAATACAACTTTTTAGATTATTCTATCTTCTTTAATAAAATGGTTACTTTTTTGTTAAAAGCTGTAGTTTTCGTAAATATATCTTTGATACGTATTTTTCTAGTGTAACGTAGGTAATCATATTAATTTTAATGATAAAAAACAAAGTATTCTAAGAGATTTAGAGACCCAACCATACCAATAAGTAAAACATTAAATGTTCTTCAATAAAATGACAATAATATCTAAGCGCCTACAATTTAATTGCAGCAAAATGCTGAGATATCTCATGATTATAGAAATTGCAGGCGCTTTGTAATTCGGTTTGTAAAGAATAGCTTCCACAGAAAATGGCATCCACTCGCCACTAACTCTATTGCTGCATTCCAAGTGGACCGCGCGCCATCCACTGGCATGACAGTCATATATTGTTTTGCTAACATATTCAAGTCTCTTCGTATACAAGGTTAAGCAAATCTGCGATTTTAGTCTTTACCTTATTTACGCAATATAATCTCGTATGCAGGTACTCAGTTATAAAACATCATATCGCAAAAGCTATTTAGAGATTAAAATGCCAAAATTTCAATATCGTTTCAGTACTTGGACGTCAAATTTATTCTAAAAATACCTAATCAGTCCTACCTAATTCTTGCAAATTGTCAGATAACAATGTGGTGGGACAGGCCCCAATTGTTTTAAAGAAAATTGTAATGCTTGTGGGTACTTTATCGAACAGAAAACACGATCTCAATATTCAAATACAAATATAATTAAAACTTTATTAACAAAAAGAGTATTAAAGGTCGCCACTATCCAGAAACACAATCATCTATACTATTATAATAAAGCATAAACACACACTTCTTTGTTGCCTTAGATGTCAGCAATTACAGCATATTTTTAAATAATTCTTTCTTTAATGAAAAGCCCTACACTTACATCACGCTTTAGGCTATATATTTTCACGCCATTAAACTTAGGGAGTAAATATATTGGATGAAAACCTTAATGTGGGAAAAAGACCATACGTTGCTGCCAACATCAAGGAAGCAAGATTGTCAAAGTTTGCAATGTCCTGTCATTTTGACATTTGCTATTGATAATTTAACAACTGTAAACAATAAAATAATTAGCTAGTTTCAAACTGAAACTTCAAACAGAGATCTAAAGATACTAAAACATTTAACGCCACAGACCCGCCTTTTTCACTTTGATAATTTGTCTAAATACGATAGATTAGTTTGACAATTTATCAAATGATTTGTCAAACTAATATATCTTATTTAGACAAACTACAGGGCTTGTTTTTTGTTCGTTTTTACTGTCTTCTTACAACATTTAAATTAATACCACCGGAAGGTAAGAGAAATAAACGCGAGGGATCATATTTGAGGTCCACCGGAGTATTTTTCGAAGGTTCCACGCGGAAGTTTGACAAAAATTTCACGATGCACACTTGGGACTGCCATTTAGCGAACCGCATACCTGAAATAAAATAAAAATCATTAACTCAAGCAAGAAATGTAAACTGCTTGTAAGATATATACAAGATACAACAGGTAGAGCCCGCTTTGACATTTTAGCACGAATAGGCCGGCACGCCCGGTGTAATACCACGACCACACAGAAGACAGGCATGAAATGGAACCAATTCCGTGTTTCGTCTGATGAGTGTGGTGCCAGAGGC
>NW_013525805.1:3500120-3507382 GCF_000836215.1 Papilio polytes
ATAGTTATAACTTATAAAATAAAAAAGAAAACACTGTTTAGTCAAATTAATAATTACCTGCAGAACCACTACAAAAAATGAGAGTAAATAAATATTTATTACTAGTACGTCATCGAATTTAATTTCGCTAATATTTTTGTCTTCGCTAAATTTTCTATATATAATCAATACTACAATTGTCGACTAAATTAGTTAATAAGAAAATAATTTTAGTCAAGTTCGATAATTTTTTTTTTAACGGAACATCGATAATTCATAATTGTCCGCTTTGCGTGATTGGTACATCACTACGATACCTAACTATTAAGTACGGCATTTGCCTTCATACAAAGTTAATTTAACACTTCATATGCGTCACTTATAAAACTAATCTATCTTATACGAAACACGCATAGCGAAGAATTATGAAATATCTTTATTCGGTTTAAATAATTATAGAACTCGACTAAAATTATTATTTTCTTATTAACTAATTTAGAGGACAATTCTAGTATTGATTATAGTGTATAGAATTTAGCGATGACAGAAATAATAGCGAGATCCAATTCGATTTCGCGATTACATACGGCTGGAGTGGTAATAAACATTTATTTACTCTCATTATAATCTATCGATTCCAACTTCTATAACAATAAACATTGAAAATCGATAATATTCATGACTGATTTTACACAACCCATCCCTACTAAATTTCAAATGAATTGTCAAACTAATATATCTTATTTAGACAAACTATAGGGCTTGTTTTTTGTTCGTTTTGACTGTCTTCTTACAACATTTAAATTAATACCACCGGAAGGTAAGAGAAATAAACGCGAGGGATCATATTTGAGGTCCACCGGAGTATTTTTCGAAGGTTCCACGCGGAAGTTTGACAAAAATTTCACGATGCACACTTGGGACTGCCATTTAGCGAACCGCATACCTGAAATAAAAAAAAAAAATCATTAACTCAAGCAAGAAATGTACACTGCTTGTAAGATATATACAAGATACAACAGGTAGAGCCCGCTTTAACATCTTAGCACGAATAGGCCGGCACGCCCGGTGTAATACCACGACCACACAGAAGACAGTCGAGAAATGGAACCAATTCCGTGTTTCGTCTGATGAGTGTGGTGCCGGAGGCCTAATTTTAGTCCCTTTCCCTTTACCACCCTTTTCTTATAAAAAGAGGATGGGAAGAGGAAGTGGAATTGACGGTGGAGGATATGCATAGAAAGGGGAAATATCCTATTTATGTGCGTCTCTTCCTCCGTCGAATAAGGCTAGGCAACGCATCTGCAATTGCGGATGTCTATGGGCAGCAGTCGCTTCCCCAATTTGGCGGATTGAGGTGGCCGCTTGTTCGTTTGCCACCTTATGTTATAAAAAAAAGATATGTGCTTCCAAAATTAGATATGCTAGAAAAATCTAGCAATATGGGTAAAATATTTCACCACTGCATTTAAATCGCAATTTCTATAGCAATTGCTGTTAACTGGATTTACTTATACTTTTACTAGCTGTCGCTCACGCCTCCGTTCGAGTAGAATTAAAAAAAAATAAAAGGAAATAGCCCTTGTGTTCTTCCAGACTATCCTCTACATTTTGTCATGTATGCTACAAACTCTAACAAGCATCCATCTATCTAAACTTTCGCATTTTTAACATAGCAAGTGTTAAGTATGCGCGTGTAGCTTGCCTTAAAGGAACGGTCGGCTGCGCCTGACGACTGCGTCTATGTGACGTGAATAAACCAGTCTGCACTAAGCAAGTGCTGTTTTAATTACTCATACATACCTATCAGTAAAATTATAAGTTCTTGACTCCAACATTTTTTACACACGGTCACTTAGAAAATGTAATACTAAAATTAACATACCTAAACAGTTTCTGGGACCAGCTCCAAATGGTAAATAAGCGCAGGAATGTCTGTTTTTCTCATTTTCCGGACTAAATCTTTCTGGGTCAAATTTGTCCGGGTTGGGATAGTATTTCGGATCATGTTGTATACCCCAACCGGATATAATTACGGTTTGCCCTTTTTTGACAGTAACGTCGGTGCCCGGGATGGGATAGTCAACTTGAGCGTTACGGAACAAAAGATCTGCAACCGGGTATTTTCTCAAAGTCTCATCAAATGTCTGCCCCAAATAGGGCATATCGCTCAAACACTCATAAGTTATTTCACCATTGTGACGTTTAAGAACTACATCGATTTCTTCAATGAGTTTGTCTTGTATGTTAGAATTCATCGCCAGTTCGTATAACATGAAAGCTATAGTCGCTGCGCTGGTTTCGTAGCCTGCTGTATAGAATATAAACGCCTGCGCAGCAATTATGCCGTCAGTCAGTTCAAGTACCTTCACGTCTTCATCGTCGTTTCTCTTCGATGCTTCAATTTTTCTCCTTTGTCTCAATTCTAAAATTAAATCCATGAAGTCCTTTCTGTTTGTGGGCATACCACCTCTTCGTTGGATAACAGATTTAGTAAGGTCGTCGAAAAATTTACTTACACTCTTTGGAAAGAGTGATCCATTCAACTTTTTCAATATTCCAGGATACATCATATCTAGCTCGATACTGTAGTTTACGGTAAACACTAATTTATCCAGGTCTTGTAAAGATTTCAACATATCCTTATCTAAATCCAAACCGAAGGCACAAGCCGAAATGGAAGCCATTGTGAACCTTTGAACAAGGAGATTGATACGATGCTCCATATTATTTTGAGTAACATCTCCGACGTAATTTACAAATTTGTCTCCACATTCTGACATCAGACGCAACATGTTCTTGAGCTTGCCCGAAGTGAAGAGTGGAGTAAAACGGTTTCTTAAAACTCTCCATCTGTCGCCATCAGCATGGAACAAGTTGACACCAAGACCTTCATCACTGAATTCGACTCCTCTATCAAGGAACAAATCGAAATCTTTAATTAATATATTCTTCACAATATCCAAATCACGAATCAATAAACAAGGTGTTGTCATTCTATACATTCCAACGACTTTCTCTTTAGGAAATTTATCATAGATTTCTTTATAAACCATGATCACAGTTTTCTTTCTAAAGAAAGAATCCTTTAAGTTTCCAACGAAGGGTAGTGGTTTGGGTCCGACGACATTTCTTTCCTTCCAATAATTGAATGTTCTCGTGAAGTAATAGTAGAGAGCAACGAACAGAGCCGCAGCAACGCTCAGGATGACGTAGGCCATGACTGTCACAGTACAAGATCACTGAATGATATACATCCGATTCACACGGGTATATTATATACTATATACTTATCAATATAGCTGATCATGTTTAGATTGTTTAAATTTACTGCTAGTTAACGATGAATCGACAAAACTGAAAATTAAAAATCATATGATAACGTATCTTTTTTTTTGTGGAATCATTATTCTACATATAATTATTATTGAATACAAGTTTTTTCCCG
This sequence comes from Papilio polytes, assembly GCF_000836215.1. NCBI lineage: Eukaryota > Metazoa > Arthropoda > Insecta > Lepidoptera > Papilionidae > Papilio > Papilio polytes. The sequence goes on from NW_013525805.1 coordinate 3,503,548, forward strand.
CAACTCCAGCCGTGTTGAGTTTAAAAAAAAACAAAAGTTAGCAGCCTATGTGTTCTTCCAGACTATCCTCTACATCTATGTCAAATTTCTTTGAAATCCGTTCAACCGTTTAGGCTACAAACTCTAACAAATAAATATATAAATAACAAACATCCATCTATCAATCCATACATCCAAACTTTCGCATTTATAATTATAGTATATATACATAGTATAGTATAAATAAAGTATTAGTATGACATTAGTATAAAGAATGATTATTCTGTTGTGAAATACCGAAAATTGTGCACAACCAGCTCACTACATGTCATAACTGAAGGGCTCGGATAAACCCTCAACATTTTCAAAAGTAGCATTAAATTATTTTCTGTATAACATAAAAACGGTTGTTTATTGACGATTTAAGGGAATGCTCGAAATAAATGTGGTTTTTCATTCTTTAATGATAAGTTGGTTAATCTAAGGGTTAACAGAAGTTCGTGAATTAACAGTAACATAACAGTTTTAACCACTTTATTAACGTATTATTAGCAGATTAAAAAACATAATATGACGTACAGAGCCAAGTCACGTAGAAACATGTTCTAAAATTACTTTGATTAAATGATTATCTAGTTGTTGTCCGCGACTTCATCAGCATGGAATAAAATAATTATTTATTTTATTATCAGTAGTCTATGTTATTAAATGTAGTTTTATGTTGTGGGGTTATCTAGCAACCTGGACGACCTAGACTATGATGATGACCTCGAAGGAGAGATTGGCGGGCGTCTCGACGAGCAAGAGGCTTGACAAGGCTGTCCGCCCCGTCCTGCGCCAGTGGGTGGAGGTAAGGCACCGGGAGCCGACTTACTTCCTGGCGCAGCTACTCACAGTACACGGCTGCTTCGGCCGGTACCTGTGTGTGGTTGTGGGAATTGAGTCAGATCCCGGGTGCCACCACTGCGCGTCAGGCGACGTGGACACAACCGAGCACACGCTCGCTTTGTGCACGGGCTGGGACGCCCAACGCGCCGAATGTGGCGGATGTGCCCCATCTTGTGTTCCGAGAGGGCCATCATCGTAGGGTGATGGGAGGGGCTTAACATCTGACCCCTCCCTACACTTGTCAAACCCCTATCAAGGGGCTCCCCCAAGCCAGGTCGTGGATAAACTAACGTAGATGCCACGGCCCGGTTGGGCGAAGGAGAACTCCGCAGGGTTTAGTGGGTAGTCCGGCCGAAATTTATAAGGCCGGAAGTCCCACACGAAACTGTCCCTGCTGCCTCCTCTCATTAACATTGAGCAAGTGCAGAAGTATACCTACCTCGGCAGTGTCGTATCGAGTCTGGAGGTACAGATGTGGATATCAGCTCCAGAATAGCCAAAGCCTCATATGGCAATCTAAGAAGCTAACGCGTTGTGTGAACACCAAATTATTCCGCTCCAACGTAAAAATCTGTCCTGCTATATGGGTGCGAAACATGGAAGGTGACAAAACCTACAATGAGCGGGTCGAAGTCTTCATCAAACGCTGTCTCCGACAAATTCTAGGTATCTTCTGACCAGAAACGATACACAACAAAAAACTCTTGAAACGTTGTAGGGAGCAGCCGATCGGTCAGCAAATAAAACGCCACAAGTGGTTATGGATTAGCCATACGCTTCGCCGTGATCCCAGTCACATTCCTAAAGAGGCTCTGGAGTAGATCCCACCAGGAACAAGAAAGCGTGGCCGTCCTTAACAAACATGGCGTTCAGTGACGGCCGTCATGAAGGTAATCGGGCTGTCTTTGCTTGAGACAAAACGCAGAGCTCAGGATAGAGAGAGCTATTAGCGCACTGAGGACGCCCTCTGTCCCACTTTGGGGATATAGGACAAGAAGAAGAATCTAAATTGTAATCTAAGGTCGTGGCCCTCAGGAATGAGAAAACGATGCAGAGAGAGAGAGTCTATGTTTATATTTACAATAGATTTTGTGTAATGTCTTGTAGAAAATCACAAAACATTTTTAGGAAAACCATAAAATCATATACTTGAGTTACTTGTGATAGTAAATTTTTGCCATATATGGACGGTAGTTGTTTCAGAGATTATCCGAAACAAATAACGAACGGACAGACTTACGCTTTTTTGATTAATTTTTGTTACTTTACCTATGTCACGTGGACGAAAATGTTTTAATTACCTAATTTATTAATAATACTTACAGATATGATAAATGTTAAGAAATCACAAGTCGTGCTTGTTGCACAATATATTCCCAGTTTGTTTTCAATGATTCGTTTGTTTTTATACGAATTAAGATAATGTGCTTTTTGTATTACAAAATAAATACTATATTTAAGTTCATGAAGATTGATGATAAAAAAAATGTCGAATCATCTATCTTTGTAATTATTAATAAGTAAATATATTTCATACGAGCATGATTTGCGAAGTAGTGTAGATTAAAAAAGAGAAAAAAGTTTTCATGCTATTTTTGGGGCAGAGTTAAAAAACTAGTCTGGTTTATATTTGGTCGTTTACAACTATTGTCCTTTATTTTTAGGGCTCCCACTTAACTTAGCCCTAAATTTCACTTTGAATTTAGTTTTCACCAATTAATTTAGATTTAGGGAGATCCTTAACCGTAGAAATACCTATCTAAGAATACTTTACGAGCTGGTTGGTAAAAAGGGAAATTTTGTAGATAAAATTTAGTAGTACAATAACATTTCATATTTCATACTAATATTAAAAATGCGAAAGTTTAGATGGATTGATGTTTGTTAGAGTTTGTAGCCTAAACGGCTGAACGAATTTCAACGAAATTTGGTATAGATGTAGAGGATAGACTGAAGGAAAACATAGGCTACTCATTTTTGTTTTTGTTTAATTACACGCGGATGGAGTCGCGGGCGTAAGCTAGTAATTGTATTAAAGTGAACTTTATGGAATACTAGCTTTGGCCCGCGACTCCATCCGATGATAAAGATGTTAAAACTCTAGAGATCACTAACAGTGTTATTGCAGCGCAGTCATTTACTTTCTATTCGGCTGGCTTTGAGACAAGCGCCTCGACCATGACTCATTTGTATTATAACTAAGTTTTTGCCTTGAAAACAATGAAATAATAAAAAATAGGTGGAGTATTAGTTAATTGCGCTATGAGAATTGTTATAGTTTGTCTAAATAAGATAGATTAGTTTGATGAACGACGCATATGAAGTATCGAATTAAATTTTGTATGAAGGCAAATGCCGTACTTAACATACAGGTATCGTAGTGACGAAACAAACACGCATAGCTAACAATTATGAACTATATATATTCGGTTTAAATAATTATCGAATACCAACTAAAATTATTATTTTCTTATTAACTAATTTAGACGACAATTCTAGTATTGATTATAGTGTAGAAAATTTAGCGATGACAGAAATAATAGCGAAATCCAATTCGATTACGTACGTCTGTAGTAGTAATAAATACTTGTTTACTCTCATTATTTGTAATGGTCATTATTAATTTAAGAAAACAGTGTTTTTTTTTAATTCTTAAGTTATAACTATGAATCTATCGATTCCAAATTCTATAAAAATGAAAATCTAAAAACGATAAGATTCATGACTGATTTTAAACAACCCAGCCCTATTAAATTTGAAATGAATTGTCAAACTAATCTAATTTATAGTGCGTCTGAATAATTTAGATTAGTTTGACAATTCATTTTGTTGGCGCCATCAGAAGGTTGCGTGTTCAAATCACGTCGGGGTCACCAATGTTTATGCCTCTTATTATTATGGACATAATGAAACGCCGGTACTTAGCTTCATGGTTGTTTAATTACTATATTACATTTTGGTTGTAATA
>NW_013525805.1:3507451-3513487 GCF_000836215.1 Papilio polytes
TTAGGGATCCATATGAAGGTGACATAGGCGCCAACACATTTGAAATTTAGTAGGGATGGGTTGTGTAAAATCAGTCATGAATCTTATCTATTTTAGATTTTTATTCTTACAGAAGTTTGAATCGATAGATTTATAGTTATAACTTATGAATTTAAAAAAAACACTGTATTCTCAAATTAATAATGACCATAACAAATAATGAGAGTAAATAAATGTTTATTACTACTACAGCCGTACGTAATCGAATTGGATTTCGCTATTATTTCTATAAATTCTCTACACTACTAATCAATACTAGAATTGTCCTATAAATTAGTTAATAAGAAAATAATAATTTTAGTTGTGTTCGATAATTATTTAAACCGAATATCGATAGTTCAAATTTGTTCGCTATGCTTGTTTGTTTCGTCACTACGATAACTGTCTATTAAGTATGGCATTTGCCTTCATAGACACTGAATTCGATACTTCATATGCGTCATTTATCAAACTAATCTATTTTATTTAGACAAACTATAAATTCACTATTAAATGTAGTGACGAAATTAATGTTAATTGTCACCTTATATGCTTATTAATTTACTGCAAATAAGGATTTTTAATTAATTTTAGTATTGTTTAATTTATGGACGTACTATGATAAAATTAATAACAAGTATTGAAATAACAAGGCGGACGTAGATAAAGTGTACACCAGTGGTAGAGTGCGCTTTAACACCTTCGCACGAATCTTGGCTATCTTGGCTTGAAAATCTTGGCTCGCCCGGTGCAATACTATAACCACACAGAATACAGCCGTGAAGTGAAAGCAATTCCACGTTTCGTTAGATGAATGTAGCGCCGGACGCCTAATATTAGTCCCTTTCCTTTCCCACCATTTGCTTATACGGAAAGGATGAAAAGGGAAAGGGGATTTAAACGTAGAAGAGGAATAGAAAGGGGAAATATCCTCTTTATATCCGTCTCCTTTTTCGTTGATTAACGGTAACGCATCGAGGACCGCTTCGCTTTCTCGGCCAGTTCAGGCTCGCTCGCTTGCCACCTTATAACAAAAAATAGCAGGTTCAAAGAACAAAAGCACAGTAAAGTATATTGCGGAAATTAAATGAAAAACCAGAAGAGAAATGAAATTATTTGTTTAGCTACACAGTGTGTATTTTTTTGTTGTTGTAAGACAGTTTGTTTTTAATTATTATCTATTCTTTTTATAATATTTGTCTTTGTTTTGTCATGTTATTGGTAGAGATATCAATTCCTTGTCCAATGTTTTAGAAACAATGTCTGATAAAGCATGATTTTGTAAGTTTTTTGTATTCAGAATTTAGTTATCATAATTAATAGTATATATGTCGCAGGAAGCTATAAATTGATTGTTGCTTTATGTGTAACAAACGTTATTGTCTTAGGTTTTAATATTGTTTAAGATAATTTAATTAATTTAATTCCTTTTTTTCTCGAAAGTAGAAACTCGATGTCATTTGTATTTAGTTCTTTGTAAAATTAAAAGTACGTCAACTTGCATACGACCAATAAGAGCAGAGCAAGCGGCTCGAGTGGCCTTTATTAGCTCGAGCGGGGTCGAGGCGCAGTTCAGTGCTTAGAGGGCGACGTTTGTAGTGACATGTTGTGGTGCGTGTTGGCAAAGTGGCGAGTCGATTGAGGAGAGTAGTGGTAGTAGAAGTACGAACAGGTGCCACGAACCCGCTGCTCGGTCTTGCTTGTTGATTTGCTATGTGATAAGTGTAGATTCCGAATTAAATTGTGTTAATCCGTGTCTCTAGTGTTTTAATGCTCGCACTTCACCCAAATGACGCCCACGAAACCAAGACTCGGTAGCAATGATGTCGGGAGAAAGACCCAACTCCGACATATACTTAAAATATTCCCTTTTTTTAGACATTTTTGTTTGAGCAAATTACAAAATGAATAAAAAATCAAAATGTCTGTTGATTTTCTTAGATAAAAATCTTGACTAACATTGTTTTTTTATAAGTGTATATTATAAGGTGGCAAACGAGCAAGCGGCCACTCGAATCCACCGAAATGGAAAGCGACCGCTGCCCATAAACATCCGCAATTGCAGATGCGTTGCCTACCCTTAATCGACGAAAGAGGAGACGCACATAAACAGAATATTTCCTGTGCGTCTATTCCGCCGTCAAATCCACTTTTCCTTTCCATCGTTTTCGAGAAATGGGTGGCAAAGAAAAGGGACTAAAATCAGGCCTCCGGCACCACACTCATCAGACGAAACGCGGAATTGCTCCCACTTCCCGCCCGACTTCTGTGTGGTCGTGGTAATTATAATTTTTAATCAATCTCTGACGTCACGACGACTTGACGCCTTATACTACTTCTTAATAAAGACAATAAAGTAAAACAATAATATTTTGTTGCGATAATTCTTTTTTTTTTTGTCATTATTACATAGTTACTTAGCTAGCGTGATTGGCAAATTTTATGTGGATAAAACCTATGTATATATTTAATGAACAACAAAATGGCCGCTATTAAGTGGTTTTCTTCAGCGGAGAAGTGATCAAAAATATGTACTCTGTACTAGTTGTGGCTACTTTGGTCGTCACGATATACTTTTACTTCACCAGAACATTCTATTACTGGAAGAAAAGAAATGTCGTTGGACCAAAACCGCTCCCGTTCTTTGGAAATCTGTTTGATTCGGTTCTCAGACGAGAACATATCATAACGGTCCTACGAAATATTTATAATGCATTCCCTAATAAAAAGGTGGTCGGCATCTTCAGAATGACATCACCATCCTTAATGCTGCGTGACCTGGATGTTATCAAACACGTTTTGATCAAAGACTTTGATATGTTCTCCGACCGAGGAGTTTCATTCAGTGATGAAGGTTTAGGAGTGAATATGTTTCACGCAGACGGTGATAGATGGAGAGTACTGCGGCATCGTTTCACACCACTCTTCACGTCAGGAAAACTGAAGAACATGTTGTATCTGATGACCGATCGAGGAGACAAAGTAATGAACTACATCGACCAGATATGCGACAAACAACTGGAACAGCCAATTCATCTCTTGCTTCAAAAGTTTACAATAGGTTCGATTACAGCTTGCGCCTTTGGCGTTGATCTAAATGATGAGATGATGAAGACATTAGAAAAAATTGACAAAATAATGTTTAATACCAATTACGGTGTAGAATTGGACATGATGTACCCTGGTATTTTGAAAAAATTCAACCGATCGCTCTTACCGGAGATGATCAGAAAATTCTTCTACGATCTTACAAAAACCGTTTTAAACCAAAGAGGTGGAATGCCGACGAATAAAAAAGACTTTATTGATTTAATTTTGGAATTAAGACAGAACAAGATAATAGAGTCATTCAAAAGGAATGATGATGAAGATGTTAAGACTCTTGAGATGACGGACAGTGTTATTGCAGCGCAGACATTTATTTTCTATGCTGCTGGCTACGAAACCAGCGCGTCCACCATGACTCACCTGTTCTATGAATTGGCACTGAATCCTCAGATACAAGAGATACTCATTGCAGAAATAGATGAGGTTCTGAAACGTCATAATGGCGAAGTAAGTTACGAATGCTTGAGTGATATGAGATATCTTAACCAAGCATTTGATGAAACTTTAAGGAAGTATCCGATCGCGGATATATTATTGCGCAAGGCTAAAGTTGATTATAAACTTCCTGGTACTGATGTTACTATTGAGAAAGGGAAAATGGTGGTTTTATCCAGCTGGGGAATACATCATGACCCAAAATACTACCCCGACCCAGAGAAATTTGACCCTGAACGTTTTAGTCCAGAAAACGAAAAAAATAGACACCCCTGTGCCTACTTACCATTTGGAGCTGGACCTAGAAACTGCATAGGTATGTTGAATTATTTATATGTATATGCACAAGTCTTGATAATGTAGCAACAATTCTTATTGTTACACTATTTCCCATTAGTGTGGCAATAAGCATGTAAAAATATTAAAAATGATGTAACGTTTTTAAAACAGATGCCCTACATTTTTATAACAATTTCAACATTATAAAAATGTCCTATTTTTAACCTTTCAGGTATGCGGTTCGCAAAATTGCAATCTCAAGTGTTCATAGTGAAGTTTCTGTCGAAATACCGCGTGGAGCTCTCAAAGAGCACACCGTCGGAATTGAAATACGATCCCATGCGTATACTACTGTACCCCAAAGGAGGGTTATACTTGAATGTTGTGCGCAGAGCTTGTTGAAAATAAAACAAGCACAATGTGTCATTAAGAATCAAGTGTTTAAGAAAAATCACATAAAAGAAACTATATCCTGATATTCAGGGTAGAAGATTAACCTAATTGTCAAAACTGGTTTCTTTGTTTAAACTACAGAACGTTACAATCGAATTCATGAATCCTCATACATAAAACATACAAATGCAAGAAGCAGTCCCCTTCTGAAATACGAGTCATCATCACCAACTCACTATATGTACGTCCCCACTGAGGGGCTCGGAGCCTACCCTAATACGGCGTGACTAGGCCATAGTCAACCACGCTGGCCAAGTGCGGGTTGGTTGACTTCACACATATCTTTGAATTTCTTCGCCGATTTGAGCAGTTTGCATCATGATGTTTTCCTTCACCGTAAGAACGTCGGGTAAATTATGTATAATACATATGAAAATTCGAAAAATCGAAAGTCACATTGGTACATGGCGGGATTCGAACCCAAGACCTGTAGATTACAAGTCAAGTGTTCAAACCACTGAGCCACCGACGATCGAAATACGAGTACGAGGGTTTAATTAACGTACAAAGTGTTTGAACAATGATGACATTTGGAAGCGGTGTCCAATCGATGAAAACCTATTTCTAGCTGATGTACAAGGTTTTAACGGATATATCATAATGTAATACAAGTATAGCGACTGGGGGCCTAAAATTGGAATGGAGGTTACCGGAAGCTGGGGTGCTCTTCATCCAGGAATAACAAGGACATGCGGAACGCTGGAAGTTGGATGAAGAGGAATACCTATGTCCAGCAGTTGACAGATTTGATACAATTTCGGTGTTGCTTTTTTTTAGTTTTCAATATACAGAAACAAAATTGCTAATTAAAATTAAAATTTCACAAGAATGTTTTACTATTTATCTTACTTTATTTTACGAGTATGGATTTAATAATATAAAAGTTGTTTTCTATGTAAAGGACTAAAATTAGGCCTCCGACACACTGATCAGACGAAACGCGGAATCGCTTCCATTTCACGCCTGTCTTCTGTGTGATCGTGGTATTACACCGGGCGCGCCGGCCCATTCGTGCGAAGATGTTAAAGCGGGCTCTACCACTGTTAAAGCTTTAGACAAGAATGTATTTTATTAAGTGTTATCTCAGTAGAATAGAAATAATCTTCGTATATTAATTTGTTTAGTTTCTTGCGACAATTAATTGCTGGCTTAGTTAGCCTACTTAGTTGTCGTGTTTAAAATTTGTTAGAAAAATATTTTGTTTGATCTAAACCACTAAGTGATCGCAGACTTGGTCAGCGTCATCAATTGAAAGAAATAGCCATAGTATTATATAATATAATACCTGCAAAATTGGTCTGGTTCTGAGATAACAAATGCAGCTATTCAACAGACTTAAATTTTGAAAATAGGATTTTTACAAACGAAATTTGATTTTTTTGTCAATATTATATACTGATATTCCATATTACTTTAAGTAATTTACTTAGAAACTAATTGACAAAGTCATGCCTTATCAGCTCTTATAAACAAAACATTCGACATAAAATTGATATCTCTAAGAATGACAAGACAATATGAAGACAAATAAAAAATTACAGATAACAAATAAATTGGTTTAATCACCGCAATTTAATTCCAATTTGAATCATGCTTCATACTATTATAAATGCGAAAGTTTAGATAGATGGATGTTTGTTAGAGTTTGTAGCCTAAACGGCTGAACGGATTTTTTTTTTTTATAACATAAGGTGGCAAACGAGCAAGCGGCCACCTGAATCCGCCAAAATGGCGAAGTGACCG
>NW_013525805.1:3513516-3516810 GCF_000836215.1 Papilio polytes
TAAAGAGGATATTGTCCCTTCATATGCATCTCCTCCACCGTCAAGTCCACTTCCCCTTCCCATCCTCTCCTTATAAGAAAAGGGTGGTAGAAAGAAAGGGACTTAAATTAGGCCTCCGGCATCATCGGATCCATCCTCCGGCACCATCCGGATTTGGATGAATTTTGGTACAAATGTAGCGTATAGTCTGGAAGGACACGTAAGCTACTCACTTTTGTTTTTAATTCTACGCGGACGGAATCGTTGGCGTAATCAAGTATCAAAATATAACCAGTAGTCCCACGCGACATTGTCACCGAATTTAATAAAAAATATAAACCTTCTCGTTAGAAATCGTTCGTAATCGGCTCGTTAGTTGTTCCGGAGACGACCCCGAACTAAGACTGCTTGCAAACAGATGGACAGACAGACAATTTTGAAATATAGATTATCGTTATAACCAACGCAAATGTTATTCGAGAAATAAGATTTTTTTTTCTCGACATTAATTTTTACTTTACTTTATATAGTCTTACTAATAAACCCGAAAGTTTATGGTTGTTTGTTAGAGTTTACTGTCTAAACGACTGAACCGATTTTAATGAAATTTGATATATTCCTCCTTTTTTAATTCAGCGCGGACAGTCGGCGGTGATAGCTAGTCTTACTAATATTATAAATGGTAAAATTTAGACGAATAGATTGTTGTATAATTAATATAACGAACATTTTTCTTCAGTTAGAGTAGATAGAAGTTATCAACATGATAATTTAAAAATACCAGGAGTTGCAAACTGTGGGTCGCATGCGAGGATTATTTGTGACTCGGAAATAACCACCTGTTCGTTTATTTTTTAGAATATGAGAATTATAATCATTTTAAGAGATCTAGTCTTCTAAAATACAGCAACTATAAAGGAACAAATAAATATTTAATTGACACTTAAATATGTAATACATCGTTAATGATAATCTTTTAATTCCATTAAAAATGTTAGTGTTTGCCATATTGGAATATCTTTAAAATTATCGTCACCAACATACTACACCTCTCCACTAAGGCTCTAAGACTCTACCCTAAGTTTCGGCTGACTAGGTCAACCACGCTGCCCACTGCTGGTTGACTTCACACATTTTTTTATAACAGAAGGGGGCAAACGAGCAGCGGGAATACAGAGGTGGTCAACGACGTACAAACATCCGCAACACCAGAGGAACTATTTGCGTTGCCGGCATTTGAGGAAATTGTAGGCTCGCTTCTTGAAGGACCCTAAGTCATATTGGTTTGAAAATATCTTTAAATTTCGTCACCGACATGTGCAGATTGCATCACGATGTTTTTGTTCGAGATTTGAGTATCGGTTAATCTTTTATATAGGTATTTACAATTACAGCTCAGGATAAGCAATTGTAAATATCTCGAACTATAAAGTAGGTTGAGCACCCCTGGCATATAATCTAATCATAATCTATTTTTAGTGCAAATAATCGGAGTCCGTTAGTTACAAAAATATGTTGCTATCCCATATTATACAAAGGGAATGAGAGAAATGGCAATACGGTATTGCACGTGTAGTTTGACATGGGAATGTTGACATCATTAACAGAAATGAAATAAAAAACATTTTTACTAATACTAGCTTTCGACCACGACTCCGTCTGTGCGGAATAAAAAAAACTTAGTAAGTAGCCTATGTGTTCTTCCTGACTGCATATTACATCTGTGCCTATCATCGAGATCTGTTCAGCAGTTTATGTAACAAACATCCATGAAAACTTTCGCTTTTGTAATATTTGTATGAAGTTAGATAATAAAACGTAAACACAAACTTCTCTGTTATATATGGTGTTAATAATCGTATATTTTTGAACATAATTTTTTGATAAAAATCCCAGCACTTATAACACGCTTTAGGCTACATACTGTATTAAATTTATGGGGTGAATAAATTGGAAAAAAAACTTCGTTTAATAATTTGAAATCTTTCATAGGGTAAATTTAAATAAAATGGCGAGATTAACAAAATTCTATTTATTTACATTAAAACTAGTCAGCTGAAATCATACTCTTACCCTTATTAACTAACGAGCTGTTGCCCGCGACTTCGTCCGCGTAGTATTAGAAAACATACGAACTATATAAATTACAAAAAGCTACGTATCCCTCGGGAACCGGACATTTCTCTGGGATGAAGCTTATCTTATGTGTACTCCAAACTTTGTTTTATATCTGTGCCAAATTTCAATAAGATATGTTGAACCGTTGCAGAATGATCGAGTGAATATTAAAAAACTAAATCAATGAATCCCACGGGAACCGTAACTATTCCCGGCATTAAAAGTAGCCTATGTGTTCTTCCAGACTATGCTCTAATCCTGTGCCAAATTTCATGGAGATCCGTCCAGCCGTTTAGGCTACAAACGCTAACAAACATCCATCCATCCATCCATCCATCCATCTAAAATTTCGCATTTATAATATTAGTAAGAAGTAAGATTATAATTTCGCATTTCTTAACATTATTAATGAGAAAGTTTGGGATGGATGGATATTACAACATATCTTCAGAACGGTCTCACAGATTTCGATCGAAAAGTCTTGAGGAACACATAGGCTTCTTGGAGTACTTAATTTTATAATTCCGCGCGGACAGTGTCGCGGGCGAGTGCTAGTTAAAAGTAAAATGATTAAAGTAATCAAACTTATTAAATGTCAGTGAGCAGATAAAGGCTGATGATAATAATGAAGAAATGACGTGAATCTATACTATTATAATAAAGCGTAAACACACACTTCTTTGTTGCCTTAGATGTCAGCAATTACAGTATATTTTTAAATAGTTCTTTTTTTCATAAAAAGTCCCACACTTACATCACGCTTTAGGCTATATATTTTCACGCCATTGAACTTAGGGGGTAAATATTTTGGATAAAAACTCTGATGTGGGAAAGAGACCAGAAGTTGCTGCAAACATTAGGAATTTTGACATTTACAATTGAATTTGACAAATGTAATGAATTAAACAATTTTCATAATTTCATGCGAATGAAGTCGCATGGGAATAGCTAGTCATTTATAAATGGAAAAAATATTATTATTACATTTAACAACAATAGATAAAACTTCAACATAAAAAACATATAGCTAACTAATATTACTATACCTAATGTTACTAAAACGGCCGCCCAATGATTATTAACTACAATCATTACATATGACAGGCACACACAGAAGACAGGCGTGAAATGGAAGCAATTCCGTGTTTCGTCTGATGAGTGTGGTGCCGGAGGCCTAATTTAAGTCCCTTTCTCTTT
>NW_013525805.1:3516966-3520411 GCF_000836215.1 Papilio polytes
AAAAAAAAAAAAAAAAAACATATCTTTATTTCTTATTCTCTATATAATACATTTTATTTGTATAGAAAAGATTTTTATAAAAATGAAATAAAATGTATTAAAAAAAAATAGAGCACCACTGGCTGCGGAATCCAATGACTCAAGCAACCAGTGGTCAGGGCTGCAGAGATAGGAATCTGCTCACTATTCGTGCGGTTTCTAAAATAACCGTCTTTTGAATCGGGCCCTTAATCCAACTGTCTAGCGAGAGCTTCTTAAGATGTATTACAGTTATTATTGTGAACGGTAGAACGAGAGATTTTACACCACACCAAACCTATCCCCCCCTGCAACGCCCTAGTTCTCTTCCTAAATGGTCTCTACATGTATTAGGAATTTTAGGAGCCGTATCAAGACGCTCAGTTTTAACTGTACAGTCGAACTGTTCAATTAAAACTATCATTTAGAACCAAGCGTGGATAATACTAAATTTATTTTCATTGTCGTATCTCGTAATTTGTCGAATGATCACTGTTTTCGGGGTAAAATATTTATGTAAATCCCAGATTCTGGATAAACAAAAAGACGCTTGGGACCGTATACGAACTTAGACATAGTTTTCGGCGACGGCTCGAGTCGAAACTTCGACAGGAATTTGATGATGCAAACTTGCACCTGCCATTTAGCAAACCGCATACCTGAAATATAAGAAATAATGAATAAGAAATCTTTAAACATAAGTGTACTGTGTCATATGTAGATAATAAAAACTAGCTGTAAGATAAAGAGAAAAATTTGGAGAACTGACCGCCAACCTTCGCTAGTCGGTGAGGCACCTTAAGAAGAAGAAGTAAGATAAAGGCTTCCAAAAAACAAACGGTTCATAAATACATACAAGTAATTTAGTTAATTTTCATCTTTTCTAGGTAGTTCAAAAAATTTATTTATTTAGACGATAAAATATCATCCAGATTTATACAGTCTTCAAATCTTATCAATAGTTTAGATCCTTTGATTTCGCTGCAATTTGTTACAGATGTAAATAATAGTCTGGAAGAACTTACAGTCTACTTGCTACTAAGTTCTTTTTTATTTGTACAGGAAAGTCGCTGGAAGCAAGTAATTTATGAATACCCACCTAAACAATTTCTGGGACCAGCACCAAAAGGTAAAAAGGCACATGGATGTCTATTTTTCACATTCTCAGGACTAAAGCGTTCGGGGTCAAATTTTTCTGGATCTGGATAATATTTTGGATCATGGTGAATACCAAAACCAGACATTATAACTGTTTGTCCCTTCTTGAGAGTAACGTTGGTACCCGGAACTGCATAATCAGCTTTGACATTACGATTCAAAAGATCCGCCACTGGGTATTTCCTTAATGTTTCATGAAACACTTGGATTAGATATGTCATATCACGCAAAGTATCATATGTTATTTCACCGTTGTGACGTAAAAGAACTTCATCAACTTCTGCAATAACTTTATCTTGTATATCAGGATTCTTCGCTAATTCATACAACATGTACGCCATAGTTGAAGCGCTAGTCTCATAGCCTGCTGCGTAAAATACAAAAGTCTGCGCTGCGATTACACTGTCGGTCAATTCAAGAGCAGTCACATCTACATCATCATGTTTCTTTACTACTTCAATAGATTTCTTTTGTCTTAACTCTAAAATTAAATCCATAAAATCTTTTCTATTTGATGGTATTCCACCTCTCTGTTGAATCACACTTTTTGTTAGATTGTCAAAAAACGGACCTATCGTTTTTGAAAAGATCGATCCATTGAACTTTTTCAAAATTCCAGGATACATCATATCCAATTCGAATCCGTAATTAGAGTTGAATATAACACCGTCCATTTTTTCTAATGTTTGATATAATTCTTCGTCCAGTTCCATACCGAAAGCGCAAGCGGTTATCGAAGCCATTGTAAACTTTCGAACTAATGGGATAATATGTTGCTCTGGTTGTATTTCAGATATCTTCTCTACATTTCTAATAAACTTATCGCCTCTATCAGACATTAGATACAGCATGTTTTTCAGCTTGCCCGAAGTAAACAGAGGTGTGAAACGTTGTCTCAAGACTCTCCATCTATCACCATCCGCATGAAATATATTAAGACCTAACCCTTTTTCACTAAATTCGATTCCTCTGTCACTAAATAATTCGAAATCTTTTATCATAACATGCTTTATAACATCCAAGTCGCGCAGGAAGAGGCATGGCGTCGTCATTCTATAAATTCCAACGACCTTCTCTTCTGGATACGCTTCGTAAATATCTTTGTAGATCATTATCAAATGTTTTCTTCTTACCACAGATTCCATGATATTTCCAAAAAATGCAACCGGTTTAGGTCCCACAACATTTCTTTCTTTCCAGTAGTTAAAATTCCTCGTAAAATAAAGATATAAAAACACAAATAAAGTTGTAGTTATTAAAAGAAAGGTTAACATTTTGTACCGTCACAGCGCACCGTCTTTAATAAATGTCGACAAAAATTGTAAACGCTCTTATGTATATATACCTAAGGAACAGATTATGCAAAGTCACCGCAATAATAATAACTGTATCTTAACTATACGTAAAATAATAATAATAATATTACGACAACTTAAGCACGCGACTTCCGCGTCAAGAATTAATTTTCATACTACGATATCTTTGATTGCATTTAAGATTATTTCTTCTAATTTTAAAGTACACAATTTCTAGAACTAGTCTCCAGTTAAATCGAAATCAGAAGATGTTTCTTGAATTTTATAAAAAAAATTATTTGTCTATCAACATCATTTATTTCTGCAATTTTATTAAAAAAGTACACCGTTTTCGCTTCACGTATTTTTATTTAAGACTTTTTCTTAACATTGTATTTCTTTTATTTAAGATTGTTCGTTAATAAAAATTACCATAACATTAAAAAAACACTCCTTTATACCAAGTTTAATTTTTATATAATACCATTCTAATTGCTCGTTTTCAATTAAACAGAAATCACTATTAAAATTTGAAATTCTGTTCCGTTGTTGATACATCGGTCATACAGATTTTCCTTTTATATATGTAGTAAGAATTTGTTTGGTAATTATAGCGGACTGCTATCTCATATGATTTTCATGTACATATACAGGATGTCCGCAAATAATTTCAATTCTAACAAAAATGTAATTGCTAGAAAACTACAGGGAGCTATGGGATTTATAAAAACGATTGGATTTAGGACTGGACGGACGGGACTTAGGAAAACGAAACTCGAAAAATGATACTACTATTTTAAAAATATTTTCTTTGTAATGAACAAAAAAAAGTGAATTTGATTTGTAATCATACTAATATTATAAATGGGAAAGTTTAGATGGATGGATGTTAGAGTTTGTCTAAACTGCTAAACAGATTTCGATGAAATTTGGTTCAGATAGGATAGTCTGGACGAACACATAGGCTACTCACT
>NW_013525805.1:3520460-3535735 GCF_000836215.1 Papilio polytes
TGTTTTTTTTAATTCCACGCCCACAGAGTCGCGGGCAATAGCTAGTGAATAAATAAAAATGAACAATTATTTTAATTATGTTACAATATAACGAGTTGTATTAAAATAAATGTCTTATTTATAATTTGAATGTAACAGCCTTTAAATAGCAAAATGACAGACAAATATTGAAAACCGTATTTTCGTTATCAGCAACGCAAATTCATCATGTTCGTAATTTACGTTTTAGATATTACTTATACTGTTTTTTCCAAATACGTAAGAAGAGAAAAATAACATTATAAACAAAAACTTATCTCCAATCGCTTTATATAAATCTCTTTGACTTAAATGCAATGTTTTATTTTTTTTATGTCAAACGAGCAAGCGGACATCGGAAATGGCCGAAGTTTCAGATGCGTTTTTATAAATAACTAGCTGTTCCCGTGCGACTTCATCCGCAGAAAATTATGAAAATTTTATTCCGTTGTTTATATATGTCAAAATGACATGTCATTATGACAAACCATGGCAACCTTGCTTCCTTGAAGTTGGCAGAAACTTATGGTCTCTTTCCCACGTTAGGATTTTTATCCAAAATATTTACCCGCTAAGTTAAATGGCGTTAAACATATAGCCTAAAGCGTGACGTAAGTGAAGGACTTTTTATTAAAAAAAGAATTATTCCAAAATTTGCTGTAATTGCTGACATCTTAGGCAACCAAGAAGTGTTTGTTTACGCTTTATTATAATAGTATAGACTAGATGTTCCCGCGCGGCTTCATTCGAATGAAATCATAAAAACTGTATTTTATTGTTTTCCCTTGTCAAATTCTTAATTGCAAATGTCATAATTATCGTTACCATAATAACCTTGCTTCCTTAATGTTGGCATCTTGTAGTTTATGGTCCCTTTCCGATATGAAGATTTATAGAGAATTTTAACAGGACTTGTATTTATTAGCGATTTGTTTCCTGTCACACCTGTACCACTCTGTAAAGAGAAATAATAAACGAGCAATTTTTTTTCAAGTTACTTGTATTTTAATAAAGTTGATATACAGAGAAAATCATGAAATTGAGCCCCTAATGGCTGACGTGCAGACAACTATTCATTCCAATGTCACAAATTCTTTTTCAGACTACACTAAACCCCCCTCTATAAAACGATGGATGATTCCACGTTGTAGACATTCGTGTTGTAAAAATCCGCCGTATAACACGTTTTGCAACAGGGCAGGGCAAAATGTTAGGAATGTTAACGTTTTAGGGGGTATTTTTTCACGGAATTCTTGTTGTAAGGAAGCGCATTGGTTTACTGTATTTGCCTTGTGCATAAGAGGACTAACCGCGGCACTACTCGACAGGCCAAATAAGTTTGTGGCACTATATGCTCCCATATGAATTACAGTCCCTTTGTGCTGACAGTCAACAAATACGATATTAAATGACAGCTCGGCGCATATTGCGCACTCCAGTTGAAAGCCCAATATGCGTTGAGTGGCGCTTGTTACCAACTTATTGTTAGCATAGCGGCAATAAAGTCCGTGTATGTTTTTTTTTCTATTCGCACAATGTCATCTACCGTTTATGAAATTTGACAATTTAAAATCTAACTAGATTTATCCACTGACGATAGATAGAAGGAATCATTCCGGTTCTGATGTGACATTTTTATGCATCGAACTGTCTAAGATAATTTGAAAACTGATTGGAATTATAATGTTTCTACAACATGTTTTGATTCAATTACATTACCATCTTTTTGAACAGTTTAAAAACATTTTTTTATAATTTGTCAT
Source organism: Papilio polytes (assembly GCF_000836215.1). Lineage (NCBI taxonomy): Eukaryota > Metazoa > Arthropoda > Insecta > Lepidoptera > Papilionidae > Papilio > Papilio polytes. Next base: position 3,522,242 of record NW_013525805.1, read on the forward strand.
GAACTTTCTCGTGTGCTATTCAATTCTGACAAGAACCGTTGAACAGTGGTAGAGCCCGCTTTAACATCTTCGCACTAATGGGTCGACTGGCCCGATGTAATACAATTCCGCGTTTCGTCTGATGAGTGTGACTTTTCCTTTCCTTTCTTTACTTAAGAGGAAAGGATTGAAAGCAAAAGTGGATTTGACGGTGGAGGCGACGCATATTAAGGGGAAATGTCCTCTTTATGTGCGTCTCCTTCTCCGCAGATGAAGGGAAGGCAACGCATCTGCAATTGCGGATGTTTATGGGCAGCGGTCGCTTTCCATTTCAGTGGATTCAGGTGGCCGCTTGCTCGTTTGCCACCTTATGTTATAAAAAAATTAACATAATGATTAGGTTTTGTATTATTTAATTGTCCAGTCATTGTTGTCGTTATTTCAGCAATAACGTTAATATTTAATAATCAAAAGCGATAAGAAAAACAATTATTTCACAACAATAAGCGGTTTTTGTGCAACACTATCTTCAAATCATTGTTATTTTGATCATTTCTTTGTCATTTGAATCGATTGAGAAAATGTGAATCACGAGAAATTTAATAAAACATAAAAAGGACACAAGCGAAGCTGCGGCGAACAGCTTGTGTACCTACAAAGGTCTTAACTCTTAGTTCTCAGTAATAAATAAACAAAAAAATCTTTATTACTTCACTTTTGAAAATATACATTTCACGAGAGTCTTGGATCCTGTACTAGGTTCCACTGTGCAGGAGCCAGTCCCTTTCCCCATTTGTGAAGAGCAATTCATATTCGTAAGTAATGAATACGCTTTTCAGATTTTCTAATAGAATCTGTAATTTTAAATGTTTTAAAACATTTTGTAACCAGGTTGTTTAACCGTAGCCTGGCAAGGCTACGTTATATTGATCTCTGGAATGCTATTTTTTGTATCCAAAGTCCTTCGTCAGTTTTCTGAAAATTTTGTCATCGATCGATAGTACGTAACGTGAATAATAACTTAGAGTCCTAAGGTGAGGTTGCCTATCCTTTTTCTGCCATTAAAGCGGTAGCAACAAAAAAAAATCGGTCAAACGTTTAGGGTCAAGGAGCCTATCTCCTTCTGTTTCTTGAAATTTTTGATGAAATTGTACTCAAAATGAAGATATTAATGTGCCTAACACGATGGTTTACGGTTGCCTTATCAAAAGCAGTCCCTGGGGTCTTTAATATATGTTTTTTTTTAATTACAAAAAATGTCACACTCACATGACTCTATTAAAGTTAACTTAGGAGATATTGTGAATTGATTACCCTCTGTAGTCTATACATTAAATTTCATATGATAATGTATCGCATTTGAAGAGTGACTATCAAAAATTTAATCAACAATATTCTTTTTGTAATGCAGGCTACACACGTTCAGTTTTGCATGTCGGTTTCGTCCCTATTCTGGCTTCTAGACATCTTTGAATTTCTGCAAAACTTAATAACTTACAGACAAAACATTTATGTAACAACTGTGTTTTGTGTATTGTGTAATTTGGTTAAAATCGTTATGTAAATCTAACGTGTGTGGTCTGCATTACCGTGAATTGTAACTATCGTTCGCTTAAGTGTTCTATTGCTATCTCTTATGTCATTAAAGAGGATGAGTGGGTTGGCAAATTTATATCTTCGAAGATACTACGACCAGCAATACATCGCAACACTTTTATATCTACTATACTAATATTATGAAGAAGAATAATTTGTATTTTAAAATTGAAATAACTCGAAAACTACAGGTCCCATTTTTAAAAATTCTTTTAATAGCTTCGTTATTAATGAGTAAAATAAGATATCCTATGGTAAAACTTAGGTTTTTCATGATTATTTTCTACTATCTGTTCCCGTGCGGCCTCATCCGCATGAAATTATGAAAATTTTATTTTGTTGTTTACATTTGTCAAATTATCAACAGCAAATGTCATAATGATGTGACATGACAAACCTTGGCAATATTGTGTCCTTGATGTTGGCAACTTATGGTCTCTTTCCCACATTAGGGTTTTTATCCAAAATATTTAACCTCTAAGTTCAATAGCGTGAAAATATATAGCCTAAAGCGTGACGTAAGTGTAGGGCTTTTTATTAGAAAAAGTATTATTCAAAAACATGCTGTAATTGCTGACATCTTAGGCAACAAAGAAGTGTGTGTTTATGCTTTATTAGTATAGATAGATTTCACGTGTACTAAGTCGCGAACAATCAGCTCAATCGAACTCAAGAAGTCAATGGTCAAGAGTGAAGGAACTTACAAATAATACAAATCATACAAATAAAACTACAAACAGGAAAATTATTTACATTTGCTTTTATAGTTACATCGTACTTATAAAAAATTTAATATGATCAATCATATTTTTATTATGAATAATAATTATTGTGTTATCAAATTCTTATAGGTACTAAGATAAGTGAAGATATTTCACAACAATAATTATTTTTGTGCAACTTCAAATGTTCTAGATCCTGCCAACACATCATTTGATTAACTAAATCTAAACTACTTATTAATAAAAAAAATAAAACAGTTTGGAAGAAGAAAGAAAGAAGTAGCTTATATAAGCTAAAAAAAATTAGTATATATATACTAATTTTTTTTTACTTCGAGCGGACGTAATCGCGGACAAAAGCAAGGTTATATAATTTACAAGCTGTGGCCCGTAAAATTTAAAAAAATTAGTCGTCTATAACATTCCCGCGTGCCTACCTTCTACCAGCAACTTTCCAAAGTCCCGTCAAGTTTAGGCCAACCGTTCCAGAAATAGCAGCCACGTCGCCATTTTGATGGCGTGGAATAAAAAATAATTAGCCTATATAGGCTGTCCATGTCAGCTATCCTCAAGCGGAAGACCCGTCAAAATACGTATATATGTCCGTTCACCCATGGGCCGAGTCGCGGGGAAAAGCTAGTAAAGTTATGTTTCACAAATCAAGTATAGTAAACATTCTAATTTTCGTAAATCTTTTTTACTTTATTATAGACTCTAACTGCGGGATGGTTCCTGTTGTCAGCATAATGTGCTCAAAATGCATACATGTTTTAATTTTATAAAAATTTTTAAAAAATATTCATCATCTTCCCTCTTATCCTACTCCCGTAGGATCGGCGCGACAGGTTTTTGTCCTTCATGTAACTCTATCATACGTCATCTCGGTCATCACACCCTTTTTGATCATGTCACCTGTCACGCAATACATCCATCTCTTTCTAGGTCTACCTCTATTAAGTGTAAATCTATCTAGGTATAACAATATATATTATAAAGTGTAAATACACACACACTACTTAGTTACGTAGATATTCAGCAATCACAGCATACGTTTGAATAATATTTTTTTAGTAAAAAGCCCTACACTTATGACACGCTCTAGGCTATATATTTTCACTCTGTTTACTTAGGAGGTAAATAAGTAGAAAGCAAGGTTACCATGGTAACAGTAATTGGTATCCAATTACAAAAGCCTTAGTTGGCATTTGTGAATTTCAATATTGCTATATCAATTGAGAATTTGACAAATGTAACCAATAAAATAAAGTTTTCATAATTTCATTCGAATGAAGCCGCAAGGGAACAGCTCGTAACAAGACAAAAATTTGCATAACATTTCTGATATGTGTGTCTAATTGTTACCTCGAATAATTAATAATTCTTATTAATAATAATTAATAAATCTAAAATTATTATTAATAATTCCAAATTAAGATTATCACTTCGAATATCGTAATCGATCACTTTTTTTTAATGAAAGATAACGCAGGTAAAACACCGTAGGTATCTAATTGGTTCTTATCAGTCACGGAGTTAGGGCGGGGTAAGGTGACGCGACCGCCCAGGGCGCCCGAAAAAAGAGGCGCCTCAGGCGACATAATGTAGCGCCTGGGTGCACCTTTTTAGTTTTATTTATATGGGCTTATTAGGGGCGCCGTTAAATGTAACCCAGGACGTTGGTTTTACTAACATCGGCACTTTTGTTGTCATGTGTCTACGATGTCACACGTTTTAACTTTGAATATGTTGCGTAAGAAATAAAAATAGCTTTATTTTCAATTTTTTATTAGTATTTACAAATTATTACAACTATTGATGTGACCACTACATGGGCGTTGCTAGTGAATCTAGGATTGGTCTAGGGCTGCTACTATTAACATGGTTTTACACGTAATTGTCATTTCACATTTTTTGATTCACTACATGGGCAGCTGCCCCCAGTCTCCCACTAGCCACGACCACGTACTCAATATATATCTGGAACCATCATCATAAAACAGGCTGTGAAAAAATATGTAAAATATCTAAAATGTCCTTTCTTCTAGAAAAGACTTTTCTTATCCAACCCAAATACCATCGTATACCCTTCTTCTTCCAATCCTTTTCTTATTAGTAGAGGGGGCTAGAATTTTTTTTGTATTATTCAAATGTTACAAACGTTTTTTTTTTCAACATTAAAACTAGAACATTAAAAGCATTAAATTGTTTCCATAATTACTAAGTATTTTTGAGTATCATATGGACTAGCATGTTTTTAGCAAGAATGCATACTCTCGAAACCCACAGGTTTATCTCCGTACAATGTTTAAAGGTACACCTCCACTGGGGACAGTGAATATGAAATTAGGATCGTATTCCAACTCCAAAGGCGTATTCTTTGAAAGGTCGACGCGGAATTTTGAGAAAAACATCACACTACACACTTGAGACTGCCATTTAGCGAACCGCATACCTGAAATTAAAAAAATTAAGCATATTAAAAATCATGACGCACAATATCGACCATCCTTTCTTCAGTATTTCGACATCATTAATAACTGGCGATTTCGTCCGCGCAGTATTAAAAAATACGAACTACGAAAAACAAGAAACTACGTATCGCTCGGGAACCTGACACTTTTCGAGAACAAGCCATATCCCATTTGTTACTCCAGACTTTGTTTTATGTCTATGCCAAATTTCAATCAAATATGTTAAACCGTTGCAGAATAATGGAGTAAACATGAATATGTATTTTTTTTTTTATAACATAAGGTGGCAAACGAGCAAGCGGCCACCTCAATCCGAAGCGACCGCTGCCTATAGACATCCGCAATTGCAGATGCGTTGCCTACCCTTATCCGACGGAGGAAGAGACGCACATAAAGAGGACATTTCCCTTTCCTATACATATCTTCCACCGTCAAATCCACTTCCTCTTCCCAGCCTCTTCTTATAAGAAAATGGTGGTAAAGAGAAAGGGACTAAAATTAGGCCTCCGGCACCACACTCATCAGACGAAACACGGAATTGCTTCCATTTCACGCCTGTCTTCTGTGTGGTCGTGGTATTACACCGGGCGTGCCGGCCCATTCCTGCTAAGATGTTAAAGCGGGCACTACCACTGTGAAATTATCCCACGGGATTAAGTATCCCACGCCATCCCATATAAGTATCCCACGGGAATCTTGACTATACGTATTTCCAGGATCAAAAGTACCCCATGTATTCTTCCGGACTATCATCTATATCTAAGCCACATGTAGTTGAGATTCGTTCAGCAGTTTAGGCTACAAACTCTAACAACCATATATCTAAACTTTTGCATTTAAAGTACTAGTAAAAAGGAAGATTACGTAGTTCGAGATTATGTTATATGTAGGAAGTAATGTCGCAGTATTTATAAAAATAATCATTATTTCGATAGCCTTGAGTTCAGATAACAATTTATCGTTATGTCGGCGATGAAGGATAACTTTAAACACAGAAATATATGATACGAATCTCATTTGATGTCCTCAACTAAAAACAACAAAACATCAAAACAAATGTACATACCTATACAATTTCTAGGACCAGTTCCAAATGGTAAATAAGCACATGCATGCCTTTTTCCTACATTTTCAGGAGTAAATCGTTCTGGATCAAATTTCAAAGGGTTTGGGTAGTGTTTTGGATCTCGATGAATTCCATAAGCGGAGATGATAACAGTATCTGCTTTGTGTAGAGTGATATTAGTTCCAGCCAGTGTGTAGTCACTTTGAGCGTTGCGATGCAAAAGATCCGCAACTGGATACTTTCTTAAAGTTTCGTCAAATACTTGACTAAGATACGTCATCTCATGCAGAGCGTCATAAGTTAATTCACCGTTGTAACGTTCAAGAACCTCGTCGATTTCCTTAATAAGTTTGTCTTGTATATCTGGATTCTTTGCCAATTCGTAGAACATATGCGTTAAAGTCAACGCGCTACTTTCGTAGCCAGCTCCGTAAAATGTAAAAGCCTGAGCAGCGATAATATTGTCAGTCAGTTCAAGTGTTTTAACATCTTCGTTTTCATTTCTTCGCGCAGATTCGATTACTTTCTGTTGTCTTAATTCCAAAATTAAATCTATGAAGTCTTTCCTATTCGTCGGCATTCCATTTCTTTGTTCGATGACACTTTTTATAAGATTTAGGAAGAATTTGCTTAAAACACTTGAGAATAGTGAACCGCCAAACCTTTTCAAGATTCCAGGATACATCATATCTAATTCAATTCCGTACCTCGCAGTGGAAAAGATTTTGTTAATCTTTTCCAACGTATGGAACATATCTTCATCTAAATCAATTCCGAAAACACAAGCTGCGATAGAAGCCATAGTAAACTTTTCAAGAAGAGAATTTATGGGCTGCTCTGTTTGGACTTCGGTAATCTTCTCCACGTGCTTAATAAACTTTTCACCGCGGTTGGTAATCAAATGCAACATGTTCTTCAGTTTCCCTGACGTGAAGAGAGGAGTGAATCGATGTCTGAGAATTCTCCACCTATCACCGTCTGCGTGGAAGATGTTTGCACCGAGACCCTCTTCACTGAATTCGACTCCTCTGTCAACAAACATGTCGAAATCTTTGACAAGCACGTCCTTTATAATATCCAAGTCTTTCAGCATGAGACACGGTGTGGTCATTCTGTACATACCAACCACCTTCTCGTCAGGATATTTCTCATAAATATCTTTGTAAACCAAAATCAAATGTTTCCGTCTAATAACAGATTCCATGATATTACCGAAGAACGGTACCGGCTTAGGGCCAGGAACATTTTTATTTTTCCAGAAGTTGAAATTTCTCGTAAAGTAAAGGTACAAGAGTGCAATCAAAGTTGCCGGAATAAGGAAAATGTACATCTTGTTAATATCCGGTCACAAAGCACGTTAATGAATGACAACGTAAATTTTACGGCCTTAATATATGTGAATTTGTTCTCATGGAGTGATAAAAATCCTATCCTATTACTCACGTAACATATCAGTACAGTTAAAATTATTATTGTGAAATTGTAATCTATACTATTATAATAAAGCGTAAACACACACTTCTTTATTGCCTAAGATGTCAGCAATTACAGCATATTTTTTAATAATTCTTTTTTGTAATAAAAAGCCCTACATTTACGTTATCTTTGGGCTATATGTTTTCACGCCATTAAACTTAGGGGGTAAACATTTTGGATAACAACCCTAATGTGGAAAAGAGACAATAAGATGCTACCAACATCAAGGAAGCAAGATTGCCACTGTAAGGTAATTGGTATTTTGACATTTGAAATTGAGAATTTGACAAATGCAAACAATAAATGTATAATTTCATGCGGATGAAGCCGCACGCGGATAGCTAGTCAAAGATAAAACAGTATCGAGCATAACGGATTTGTACTGATAACAAATTATTTTGCCTGTGAACAGTACCATTAGTTCCCTTCATCTGGATCTGGTTTTAGATTGGTTGTACAACATTATTTTTTGCAAAAGTAATATTCACTGACATAACAGCTTGCAGTTTTTCTATACCCTATTTTCAGAACACCAATAACTTGCGAAAGTAACAACTAATTTTACTAATCTTACTAAGATTATAAATGCGAAAGTTTAGATGCTAAATGTTTGTCAAGAACACAAAGGCTACTCGTTAACGCTGTGGGACCGTGAGTGTTCTTAGTTGGTGCAAGCCCAACATCACTCATCTTTACCCCTTTAAAGATGAGGATACGTAAAGCATTTCCCCAAGCTAAAAAAGCTACTAAGTTTCTTTTAATTCCGCCGGTACGAAGTCACGGGCGACAGCTAGTTTTAAATAATTTAAGTCAATACTATTAACTACACCACCAGGTACGATCATACAATTTTCAAATATCTCTTTAATTTAGAGGTTAATCAGATTTTAGGGAGCCTTATGTTAATTTAGTTTCACTAACCTTTAGTGGCTGTAGTACATAATTTTGCTTTAAATTAAGAATACTTTAGGAGCTGGTTAGTGAAAACGGGCATTAACTTTTTATATAGGTTAAGATTTGTAAAAGACAATTGACCAATAAAGTATGGACTTTGGTTTTATGACGCGTAAGTAGTGTACGTAAGTGGTTTGGCGGGAATGACTTGTGTAACCATATTACATTTTTTAGAAATCTTTCTAATCTTACTAATATTATAAATGCGAAAGTTTAGATGGATGGATGGATAGATGGATGGATGGATGGAGCCTAAAGGGCTGAACGGATCTCCATGAACTTTGGCACAGGCTTAGAGCATAGTCTGGAAGAACACAGAGGCTACTTTTTATCCCTGGAATAGTTGCGGTTCCCGTGGGATTCATTAATTTAGTTTTTTAATGTTTACTCGATCATTCTGCAACGGTTCAACATATCTTATTGAAATTTGGCACAGATATAAAACAGAGTCTGGAGTACACATGGGATAAGCTTCATCCCCGATAAATGTCCGGTTCCCGAGGGATACTTAGCTTTTTGTAATTTATATAGTTTGTATGTTTTCTTATACCACGCGTACGAAGTCGCGGGCAACAGCTCGTAAAGAAATAAAAAAAATTGTGCTTGAAATATGGCTCAATTTGAATGGTGTTAGTTATAAGTTTGAATGATGATGTGTTCTTCCAATTACAACCTTTAAATCTCTGATTGGCCGGATTTACAAAAGGAACAAAGAATGTTATATCGTATTTTGGCTAGAATAAAGCTTGTCAAATACATCTGTCGCAATGTGGAATTAAGAATATAACTACATATGAATTACATTACATTTAATTCGAAATATACAAGTATACAAAAAGGCAAGTAACCAATTATCCGATTGTTAGATAATAAGCTATAGATTATAGAAAACTTCCTGTTCATTGTTGAATGAAGCAAAAAAAAAATCCCTTTTGATTTTGTACAATTTGTATTTTTGTTACAAAGTGTATGGTACAATTTCTAGCCTTTTACACTTGCTCCGCTTCCTTTTGAGGTCGGGTTCAAAGAGAACGGAAGCGTCGCCATAGATTAGCTTGTAAGATTGTCACAGAGTAAAAAATGCTGGAGTTAGACAGTGTTTCTGGTTCGAACATTCCTTTTGAACCTCCATCTATTAAAATCTCCTCTATCTATTAAAAAAAAACTAGAGTAGGATAAAGTAAAGTAGGATAAAGGGAAGATGATGATCTTACTACTTACTTCTTACTTATATCTTACTAATCACACTAATATTATAAATGTGAAAGTTTAGATGGATGGATGTTTGTTAGAGTCTTAGCCTAAAGAACTGAACGGATCTCGATGAAATTTGGCATAGACCTATAGGATGCTTTGGAAGAACACACTTTGTATTTCACTACTCACTTTTGTATTTTTTTTAATTCCACAAGGGCATAGTCGATGCGAAAGCTAGTTACAAATAAATGTATCTAAAACGTTAAAGTTTGTTTGATCCAAACATAAGATCAACGCTTTCTTTTTGTGTACTAACTTAACATATATCGGCAATTTTTATCAACACATTTTACATAAATCCTTTAAGCTTCACGAAGATATCCAAACAATATAACCCTTTCACAATATAGATCGATCTATTTTTCACGTCAACCATTTCAAAGACCTCACACATCATAGGCCTTTGAAAAAGACCAGGAGAATTTTTCACAATAATGTCTACCTTTTCATATTTTACTAGAAATAAATCATTTTACTATCACTTACAAAAAGGGTAATGTTTTTCGTTGATATGTAATTTTTTTTTTATTTATCCGGATTTTTACATATGTAAACTAAGAATATTTAAGAAATGTAGGGACAGTGAATTAAAAATTCTCACCGGTATTTTCTCCTATCAGCAATTTAAATACAATTATTAACCAAGGATATATAATTAAACAAAATACATTGAATTTAAAATAAAAAAAAAAGTGTGAAATGTATTTGTAAAATTATATTTGAATTGTAATATTGTATTTTTATATATGTAGGTTGTGGCTCGTTCAAATAAAAAAAATAAACTCGTTATTTACTGTTTTTTTTAATATCTACACACTTTTCCCAAAACATGACGTCATCCTCCTCGTTCCTCTTTTATTCTTTAACTTAAAACTAATTTTAAACAGAAATCAATTAAAAAGATAACATATTAAAAAGAAACATATCTAACATCCTTATAACCTCCTTATCCTACATATAAATAAAAAAATAAGTAAAATAAATGATAATGTTGACATGTGGTTTTAAGGCAGAGAAAATTAACAGAGAAAAATACCCCAAGTGAAGAGTAAAAAGTCAAGTATGCATACTCTATATGTATTTGAATCTCTTTGATATAAACGCATTTATAAATCTTTGGTGTTAGTTTCAGACCACATTTGAACTTTACATATCTTTAAATTCTTACTTTTATATATAATTATATATTTTACATGATTTTCATACTACATTATTTATTAGAATAGAACATTAAAAAAACAAGCAATCACTATTTCAATCTATTTATAAAATATTTTATTTTCTTAAAAGTTAACTCCAAATAGTTTTTTATTAACAATCTTGTCGATAACAGAGTGCCGGGTAAACTTTTTAATTTGCTCTTGAGAGCATTTTCAAAGATCGACTTTAACAAGTTTTGCTGCCTTTGAGCTTAGTTTCTCATTAATATCTGACGTTTAGTATAAATGGCAATAAAACGGCAATACGTATATGATAGACTAGCTTTCGCCCGCGACTCTGTACGCTTGGAATTAAAAAATAAAATTAGCCAATTTGTTATTCCAATCTATCCTCTACGTCTATTCAAAACTTCATCGAGATCCATTCAAGAATTTAAGCTACAAACTCTCACAAAATCCGTCCATCTATGTCGCATTTATAATATTAGTAAGTAAGATGTATGCAATGTAATAAAATTGGTATCCTGGTTACCACAAGATCCCGCTCCGAACTATACACTCTATTCAGAAAGTTCCCTTTGAAAGTCGTACCGCAGAATTAATTCGAGTTAGGGAACTGCATCTTGATTGGACTTTAGCCTCCAAAGTAAATCGGCCTGTTGCCAACTTACAAATCAAGTTACAGCCACTGAGCATTCAAGTCTAACTTAAACAAGGTCACATGTAAATCGAACCCAATAAAAGTGCCAATAGCTTATGGTTTGGGGTACGGACTACCGATCTTGCGATCGAGGGTTCGAATCCCGCCATTCGACTTGTCGTGAACCATATCCTAGCACATGCCTGGAGCTTAGTTGGAATGGTTAAAGGTAATATTAGTAAGTTAACAATTTTTTTATTAATTCTACCAATCAATTTTAGTATCAACCTAGTAAAGGAGCCAAGGATATACATATAATTGAACAAAATACCGAATTTAAAATTAGAAGTAAAAAAAAATGTGAGAAACGTATTTGTAAAATTATATTTGAATTGTGAAATTGTATGTCTGTTTGTATAAATAAATAATGGATAAATAAAGCTGTCTCCAAACTTCGTTAGCGTGGTAACAAAAAAATGACAACCTATAACATTCGCGCTTGAATCTGTACCTTCCAGACAAAGTTCTATGCAATCGGCCTAGCGGTTTCCCATACCTGAAACTGCGGGTCCGCGGCGGTGGACAGATAGACAAAAACAAACTAAATGCTAGTTATTTTGGTTATCAGCAACGCAAATACATCATCAACGCGAAATTTCTCTTTCAATATTACATGCAGGGCATGTTTGCTATAACATAAACTTTCGCCTGCGACTTCGTTATTATGGAATTAAAAAAAAAACAAAAGTAGCCTTTGGGTTTATCCATGTTATCATCTACATCTATGACAAATGTCATCAAGATCCATTCAGCAGTTTAAGCTACAAACTCGCATTTATAATATTACTACCTTCTCGGGATTAAGAAAAAAACAAAAGCAAGCATCCTATGTCTTCTTCCAGACTATCCTCTACATCTATGCCAAATTTTATCGAGATCTCTTCTCCCTTCAGCCGTTTAAGCTACAAACTCTAACAAACATCCATCCATCTAAACTTTCGCATATATAATATTAGTAAGATTATATTTAGATTAACTCTGTTTTACTTCAAAAATATAATTGAGCGTTTATGCCGCCCACATCTTTGACTAAATTATGGCACATAAACTACAAAAAAGACAGTAAGTAATAGTGAACAAGTGTTAGGACTGTCCCCAATTCAGTAATAATAAAGAAGTAAAGGCCCAAGCCATGGTTCCTGAGGGAGCCATAAGCTTAGTTACTCATAAATGAGGTTTAGGCTAAGCGCCATCTACGCTTGGCTATCTCAAGCCCGGTCAATCTTGTGCCTCTTCAACGCAAATAGAGGCAAATCAATCTGCACAAAATCAGGACTATCTGTCTGTCTGATGAACTCTCAAAACTGATCTTGTATTATTTGTACAGTTAAAATTGATGATTCCGTCATTTGAAGACACACAAACTTTTTTGGCCGACTTCCCAAAAAAAGGAGGTACTCAATTCGTCTGTTTTTTTTTTACCTTTTACCTTTGCAAAACTTATAACCTTATTTTTTATTGGCAGTCTTTATCAAAGGTGATTTTGTTGTTTTGAAAACTTAAACAACTTCGTGGTGATAACGGTGTCACCGTTTGATTACAATCGTGAATTGTAAAATTATGTTTTTTGCTGAACATCCGTGTTTACAAACATAAAACGGATTGAGGCAAATTCGTTTATTTTTTCTATTAGATAATGACTAATATAGTTCACGCTTCTTGTCAGTTATTGAAGTTACAATAAAAATAGAGTGATACCATTTACTTGTGCATATTTTTAAAATTGTTAGTATCCCGTCTGAGTGCTTATAGCCGTATCCTATGCTCCTACAAATATGACACGGGCTTCCATTTCACTCACATTTATTGTATGTTAAATTTTTATAACTCGGTATCCAACGCCGTTACTTAAGGACAAGGAAAAGGAATTCATAGGAATTCTTTCTTTTTACTTGCGAAAATAATCTAATACGATATTCCAAGTCATGTTCTTAATTAAGATATAATAATGTATGCCTCATAACAATGTAAATAAAAGATAATTATCGATAAATTACAGCAAAACATAATATAACATCATTAAAAAACAAAATAAAATGCACTAAAAACAAAACAAAATACACCAAAAACAAAATATTCTCAAAAAAAACAGTACACTAAAAAGTAACGAAAT
>NW_013525805.1:3537564-3559945 GCF_000836215.1 Papilio polytes
GAAATTAACGTAACTAAGTCAGGTATAAATGCCTGGTCTTGATTTATATAAACAACTAGCTGTCGCGACTCCGTCAGCGTAGAATTAAAAAGAAAACAAAAGTGAATAGCCTATGTGTTCTTCCAGACTATTCTCTACATCTATACCAAATTTTATCGAAACCCGTTCAGCCGTTTAGGCTACAAACTCTAACAAACATCCATCCATCCAAACTTTCGCATTCATAATATTAGTAATATATTAAGAGCGTGCGCACACCTGAAACTATCGCACAACTGTTTAGTCTTGATTTGATTGCTATAAGTATTTATGGAGGTGCGCACATTACTAGGCTTTTAGTTGTGCAACAAAACAGTTCAATTCTATGCAAGACAATCGACAATCGCACAACAGTTCTGCCACAGTTTAGTCAAAGGTGTGTTGGTTTTCAACAGAATAAGTCCCGCTCTTATCAAAAACTATACTTTTCTGGTGAACTTTGACGGATCAAGTTGATTGGTACAATCTTATCCACAGACAAGGAAATCAGGCCCGATGAGACAGTTGTTATCGTAATCAGCACACGAGTAGATAAGCGGAACTCATTATTTTTTAATACACAAGGCGATATATTTACGACTTAAATCTTCGAACATCAGCGATTCAAGTCGCTAAGACTTAACCCTTAAATGCATTTTTTCTTTTTATCTATACTATTATAATAAAGCGTAAACACACACTTCTTTGTTGCCTAAGATGTCAGCAATTACAACATATTTTTGAATAATTCTTTCTTTAATAATACACCCCTATACGCCCTACGCCCTACATTTACGTCACGCTTTAGGCTATGTATTTTCACGTCATTAAACTTAGGGGGTAAATATTTTGGATAAAATGCCTAATGTGGGAAAGACACCATAAGTTGCTGCCAACATTAAGGAAACAATATTGTCAAGGTTTGTCATGTCATGTCAGTTTGACATTCGCAAATGTAAACAATAAAATAAAATTTTCATAATTTCATGCGGATGAAGCCGCATGGGGACGGCTAGTATACCAATAATTTAAACGGGTAGTAAATTGAACATAGATCGAGGGAAAAATAAAATAAAATTAATCTATTAGGTGCGGAAGAGAAGACTGGTGTATAAATGCATCACCATGACATTTTGGTATTTTGTTGCCAATTCACTCGGTATAGGTTTTTCAAAATAACCGATAAACAAATTGCCTTGATTTACAAGATTTTAAAATCTATACAGTTGTAATTTTATTATTTCATGTAAGCTGTTGCTACGTCTGTTCTAAATAGACGATACGCGTCGACAATTCAACGTGGAGGTACACCATACTCCAAACTGAGGTACGCAACATGTGTTCCTAAATTTATGTTACCTTGTACGAGAGTTTAACTACACTAATAGCTTCCTAATAATTGTATCACATTTGTTGAATTGCCCGAGTAAAATTTCCGCGATTATTTAAATCTTGAACTAAATGTAATTAATATATGCAACTAGCTGTTGCCCGCGACTTCTTCCGCGCGGTATTAGAAAACATACGAACTATATAAATAACTAAAAGCTTTGTATCCCTCGGGAACCGGACATTTATAGGGGATAAACCTTATCCCATGTGTACCCCAGGCTTTGTTTTATATCAGTGTCAAATTGCAATAAGATATGTTGAACCGTTGCAGAATGATCGAGTTAACATTGAAAAACTAAATTAATGAATCCCACGGGAACCGTAACTATTCCCGGGATAAAAAGTAGCCTATGTGTTGTTCCAGACTATGCTCTAAACCTGTGCCAAATTTCATGGAGATTCGTTCAGCCGTTTAGGCTGCAAACTCTAACAAACATCCATCCATCCATCTAAACTTTCGCATTTATAATATTAGTAAGTATTATGAAATGTTTGCATGCCAATTATTTGTGAGAGTTTCCGTTTGATTATTAAAAATTCAGGTTAAATTCAATTTTAATCACACTAACTATTAAAATAAATCAAGTAAATAGAAGAATTAGAAGTTATTTATAAGGTTGCATCATAAAGAATACACATTTAACAAAATATTTCTTTTAATCTCAACTTTGTGACAACCCTAACAAAATGTGTCAAACTATGCACGTTCTTTGTCTCTGTGTTTCTGAGGGAGAGCCATAAACAAGAAATAGAATAGTCTCTGTGTACCGATTATATAATAACTAGCTGTTACCTTACGGCTTCATCCGCATGAAATTATAAAAATTTTATTTCATTGTTTACATTTGTCAAATTCTTAATTGCAAATGTCAAATTTACCGTTACCATAATAACCTTGCTTCTTTAATGTTGGCAGCTTGTTGCTTTTGATCCCTTTCCCATATTAGGTTTTTAATCCAATTTGTTTACCCATAATAGCATGAAAATATTTAGTCTAAAGCGTGACGTAAGAAGGGCTTTTTATTAAAGAAAGTATTATTCAAAAACATGCTGTGATTGCTGACATCCTACGCCACAAAGTAGTGTGTGTTTACGCTTTATTATATTAGTATAGATGTGAACGAGTTAACAGTTAATATCTATCTTTACAAATTATAGCACGTATTTATTTTATTAATAATACTTGTTACATAATCGACGTCTCGTGGGTCCAAAATTCCGCTTAATGTTTGAAATTGCACGAAAACGGTTATTGTTGTGAAATGTTTTTCCCTTATCTCAGTCCAGAGATAATAAAATAATTATTATTTACATCGACATCTATACTTCTATACTATTATAATAAAGCGTAAACACACACTTCTTTGTTGCCTAAGATGTGAGCAATTACAGCATATTTTTGAACAATTCTTTTTTTAATAAAAATCCTTACAGTTACGTCACGCTTTAGCCTATATATTTTCACGCTATTAAACTTAGGGGGTAAATATTTTAGATAATAACCCTAATGTGGGAAAGAGACCATAAGTTACTGCCAACATCTAGGAAGCTAAGTTGTCATCATATCATGTCATTTTGACATTTGCAATTGATAATTTGACATATATAAACAATGAAATTAAATTTTCATAATTTTCTGCGGATGAAGTCGCACGGGAACAGCTAGTAATAAAATTGGTATTGCAAACAACTTATTTTAAAAATGGCATATCTGGATTCACCGAAATAGTAAAGCGTTGCTGCCTTACCAAACGCAGGAGACGTGAAAGAGGACATTTTTCCTTCGTAAGCATCCTCTTCTCTTCCAAATCTACTTTACCTTGCTCTTTAAGCTTTTGTCGTTAGATCTCCCTAAAGTAAGGCAACGACTTGCACATTGAGTTGCACAAAAAACCCTTATTGTTGTGAAATATTTGTTTTTCTTATCTATTTTGATAAATAAATATAAAAATCGCTACACAAAGTAAAACAATGACCATATCTTTTAATATTCTAAATTCAAAATAGGGTATCATTTATTTTCTTTTGCCCCCCCTAAGAAAATTATTGTTCACTGTTCAATGAGTTAGCCATATATCATCCTTATAATCTGAAGATTTCAATTTTTATATCACACCAGCTGTTCCTGTGCGGCTTCATCCGCATGAAATTATGAAAATTTTATTTCATTGTTTACATTTGTCAAATTATCAATGGCAAATGTCAAACTGACATGACATGATAAACCTTGACAATCTTGCTTCCTTGATGTTGGCAGCAACTTATGGTCTCTTTCCCACATTAGGGATTTTATCCAAAATATTTACCCCCTAAGTTTATGGGCGTGAAATATATAGCCTTTTATAATAAAGCGTAAACACACACTTCTTTGGTGCCTAAGATCTCAGAACTTACACCATATTTTTGAATAATACTTTTTTAATAAAAAGTCCTACACTTACGTCACGCTTTATGCTATATATTTTCACGCCATTAATCTTAGAGGGTTAATATTTTGGATAAAAACTCTAATGTGAGAAAGAGACCATAAGTTGCTGCCAACATGAAGGAAGCAAGTTTGTCATCATGTCATGTCATTTTGACATTTGTAATTGATAATTTGACACATGTAAATAGTAAAATTTTTATAATATTATTCGGATGAAGTCGCACGGGAACAGCTAGTTCTTATATAAAATGTATTTTTCATTAGGAGAACTCAAAATCATTTCTACGTATAATGGTTTTATGGCGAAAATGTCTTTGAAATATCTTAATTCTATGGAGTTTAATGCTTAATGGTCCACTTTACAAATTCGTTATAAAAACTTTTGTCATGTTTCCTTACTAATGGACTCCGGAAACATTGTAACAGCCTTTTAAGTGCTCTTCTGTGGTTTTTATGTATTTAAGGTTATTGTTGATAACTTTATCATTTATCATAATTACAGGGTATATTTCAGTATAATTGAGACGTAATTTTAGTCCTCTCCCCTTCTATACTATCTATATGTATACTATTATAATAAAGCGTAAACACACACTTCTTTGTTGCCTAAGATGTCAGCAATTACAGCATCTTTTTGAATAAGCCTTTTTTTAATAAAAAGCCCTACACTTGCGTCACGCTTTAGGCTATATATTTTAACGCCTTTAAACTTAGGGGTAAATATTTTTTATAAAAACCCTAATGTGAGAAAATGACCATAAGTTGCTACCAACAACAAGGAAGCAAGGTTGTCATCATGTCATGTCATTTTGACATTTGCGATTGATGATTTGACAGATGTAAAAAATAAAATAGAATTTTCATAATTTTATGCGGATGAAGTCGCACGGGAACAGCTAGTCCTATTATAAAGGAGGAGGGAATAAGTAGGCAAAGGAGGGGACGTTGGCAAAGGATATTTTGTAAATGTGTAGGTAGAGGTCGATTCGCTATTATGGCGAATTCAAGTGGCAATTATATGTGTAGTTGGTAACTACGGGTTTTCAAATACTTCATAAGAGTATAATATTTTAGAAGATGTAAGCCATTGAAATACATGGGACTTTAAATTTAAAATTATGGTTTGAACTGTCCATTTTATTGTTATTTATGGGAAAATTAGTTTGTTAGAAGAAAAACAAAAAACATATTTTGGTATATCTTTTATATTATAAGATGGCAAATTAAAATGGCCACCTGAATTTGTTTAAATTGTGAAGGGATCGCTTTGCCTATGTTTTTTTTTTCAGATAATACTTTTAGTGCCAAAATAAATTGTAATATTCTTTATTTAATTACGTAGACTTTAAGAGTAGAACAGACCAGTCTAAGCAAATTAAAAAACAACTATTAAAAGTTTTTACTACAAAATTGTGACGCTTAGAACTATTTGGTTAAACTTATCATTAAGTTTAAGCTTATAACTAAGTTTGTAACTTGGGTGGAGATAAAAACTTTGGGTGATCGAACTAAAACGAAATTCAGCGTATTATTTTAACTACTTATGCGATAGATGGCGTTAAAACATTCCACATTAAGTATGTTATTTCTCTTCCCTGTTTATCCACTCCCCTGTGTACGTCTAGAAAGTTCTGATGAAACGAAGAAAGTACTTGATAACAGTTTCGATGTTTTTATTGAGGACTAAGGATTCAATAATTACTAACAGATAAAAAACGCATTTATTATATTAGTAAAATGTCTCAGCTAAATTAAGGCCCAATCTTTTAATGTAAATACATACAGACAAGCGTCGGTGGCTCAGTGGTTTGAACACTTGACTTGTTTTCTACAGATCTTGGGTTCGAATCCCGCCGTACCTATGTGATTTTCGATTTTTCGAATTTTCATATGTACATAATTTACCCGACGTTCTTACGGTGAAGGAAAACATCGTGACGCAACCTGCACATATCGGCGAAGAAATTCAAAGATATGTGTGAAGTCAACCAACCCGCAATGGGACAGCGTGGTTGACTATGGCCTAGTCACCCCTTATTAGGGTAGGTTCCGACATACAGACAAAACTATTATTTTATTATTCTAAAGAATATTAAGACTATATTTATTAACCTTTAAAAAAACTACAAAAATTTCATTAAAGTTTACAAGATAATAAATTATACCAAATTCTATCTCAGACCTGAAATTGAAGAAAAAAACCCAATTTATAAGAACACGGCGGTGCAATATATCACTGGCTACCTTCGATTGAATTTCAAAGTGCGACCTGTGGGCAAGCTGTTACGTAGCCAATATGTTGGGCCGCAAGATAAGTTTGACAGTAAAAGGCAACAGACATGCTGAGACATTTTTTTTAGAAATAAATAAGATTAATTCTTTTTTGATACTAGCTGTTGCCCGGAACTTCGGCCACGCAATATTAAGATAAAAAGTAACCTATAACATGCCCGTCTATGTCAGCTATCCTTCAGTGAAAGTTCTGTCGAAATCGGCACAGCCGTTTCGGAGATTACGCGGAACAAACGCGGACAGACAGACAGACAAAAATATTAAATGCGATTTTCGTTATCATCAACGCAAATACATCTTCCCGAAATCTGGAATTTTATTATATGTATACATAGATAGATCGATATAGATATAAAATTAAATTTGCTCTACAGAGGGTAAGTAAAAAGCGGACGCATAACTTTGACTAAACTATCCACCAATCTGAGTGCGATTGTCGATTGTTTCGCAGCCAATTCAACTGTTTAGTTGCACAACTAAAAATCGTATAATCGATAGATGTGCTCACGCTCTTGTTTGAAGTGTGCCTGAGGCGACTAAATAGGGGTGGTTAAATTCCCGATTTGTAATATACCCTAGGCCTTAAAGCAAGTGTACAAATCCCAGACATCTTGAACCAAAATGTGTACCCCTCATCTATATTCTGATCGCGTACATGCTTTCTCGGAAGATCAAACCGAAAGAATAAAGCCTAATTTTAGTCCCTTTTCCTTTCCACTATTTTCTTAAGAGGAAAGGATGGAAAGGAAAAGTGGATTTGACGGTGGAGGAGACGCATGCGAAGGGGAAATGTCCTCTTTATGTGCTTCTCCTCCTCCGTCAATTAAGGGTAGGCAACGCATCTGCAATTGTGGATGTTTATGGGCAGCGGTATCTTTCCATTTCGTTGGATTCAGGTGGCTGCTTACTCGTTTGCCACCTTATATAATATAAAAAAAGAATATGCAAGTTTTGAACATCACTGTAATCCAAATATCCACGTAGAGTTTATTGTTTGTTTTATTTAACATTTATAATATAGACTTTTATGTAATAATTCGATGAACGCCAGCTGCATGCACGAAAAATAATTATCACGTTCCGTCTGAGCCGTGTGCGAGCGAGAGAGCTGAACGAGTGATAGAGAGGCACTATCGATGTAAGCGTTCAAACTGTGACGTAATCACGTAAAATGATATTCCGTAAGACCTTTGACTAAATTATCAGACTATCGCACAACTGTTTAGTCTCCGTCTTGTGGTGTTGTTCAAGACATACAACACTTCTTGGAGGAGTGTGTCCTGAACAGGAGAGAGAGAGGCACTGTTTAAGAGGCACAAACTTCTAAGACACCATATAGGTGGATTTCTGTCTGCTTTGGCCGGATTGACTTACCTAGCGGACGCAGTCCGCTGCATGCTGTTAAAGGCTTTATAGCAATCTGTTATACTATTTTTGTTGTTTTTTTTTTATTTTTTCTACTTTACTACTTTCTTATTTTGTATTGTGTTTGTTTTTAATTGTATGGTTTCGGTATTTAGTTTAAGGTATTATGGGACTGACATGTTCTAAGGAACCAAAGTTCCAATAAAGAGAATAGAACTGTTTAGTCTCGCTTTGATTCCTATTGATATGGAGGTGCACACTACTCGATTTTTAGTTGTGCAACTAAACAGTTGAAGGCTGTAAAACAATCGACAATCGCACAACAGTTGTTTATAGTTGAAACAAAAGTGTACGGTCGCTCTAAACCGATTTTTGAAATCCGATGTTGTAAATATAGTCGAGTGTTCTTAGACCGAAGGACAGATAATAAACAATTACATTTCTTATAAATGCAATTGAGTTAAAAGCAAGGATTATTGTGCTATATCAGACAATCCCTTGAGCTGAGGGCGCGTCTGTCGAATGCATATTGATAGGAATTACATATGCATGTGTTTGCGTTTGAAATGATGACGAAATCATAGAATGCAATTACACATCACGTTCCATTCAACTATGTATTTTATGCATGTATACAAATTTTATAAGAAAACCCTTTATACATAGAAAATAAGCAATAGTTAATTTAAAAAAGACTAATGGATTCATTTCTTTAAAACTTCGGCTAACAATACAATAAAGGAAACCTTAGCTATATCTATACAAATGTTATAAAGAGGAAAGAATTGTATTTTGGATTTTTGTATGTAATGAAATAACTCAAAAACTACTGGGCTCATTTTAAATATTCATTCACTATTATAAAGCTACGGAACCATTGAGTAACATAGGCTGTTTTTTCCTTTTTTGTCCCAAGCGGGGAAAGTCGCAAGCAAAAGCTAGTATTTAAATGTTTAGCTACTTAGTAGTTGCCTGTCAAAATATCAATAGCAAAATTTTCAATCAGTTGCTACTACTACAAAAAATAAATTGAAACCTAAACGGTACTTAATTAAAACCTTTTCAGAATATATATATCCACAAAGGGATTCAGAAGTACGTTTGGATTACGAATTAATCTATATCTATACTATTATAATAAAGCGTAAACACACACTTCTTTGTTGCCTAAGATGTCAGCAATTACAGCATATTTTCGAATAACTCTTTTTTTAATAAAAAGGCCTACACTTACGTCACGCTTTAGGCTATATATTTTCATGCCGTTAAACTTAGAGGTAAATATTTTGGATAAAAACCCTAATGTGGGAAAGAGGCCATAAGTTATTGCCAACATCAAGCAAGCAAGGTTGCCATGGTTTGACATGATGTCATGTCATCTTTACATTTGCAATTGATAATTTGACAAATATGAACAGTAAAATAAATTTTTTATAATTTAATGCGGATGAAGTCGCATGGGAACAGCTAGTAATAATAATAAATCCATACTAACATTATAAAGAGGAAAGATTTGTATTTTTGTTATTAATATAGACAGACCACCCGTTACCATCCACACCAACACACTGGCATTCGACAACCTCTTGCACAACTGTTTAGTCTCGCTTTGGTTCCTATGAGTTTATATGCGCACACTACTCGATTTTAAGATGTGCTAAACAGTTGAATTGAATGCGAAACAATCGACGATCGCACAACAGTTGTGCCATAGTTTAGATCAGGGATGTTACGAATATTCGCATCCGCATCCGCAAATGCGGAACTTCCGCATAGATTTGGACATCTGCATCTGCATCCGCATTAATCAATGCGGATGTTCATGCGGATGCGAATATCATGCAAGTAGCCGGGCAGTGTTCCTAGCGAACAATTATTTAGTAGCGCGGGTTTCATTTATGAACCTCAGCGTAATCGCCTTGAACCAGAAAAGGCGGTAATACTCCTGTTCATTAAGTATAATGCTCCTATTTTTAGTTTTAATTACTAATTTAGCAATAGGTGTTTAATATATACCAATGTTTAATTACAATAAAAATATTAATAATTAAGTTATCATTGTTTTAATTCTTCATTAATAGACTTAAGTTACATAATAAAGGCTGAAATGATGATGATGATGGTTTACGTAATATCTTAACTTCCGCATCCGCATTCGCATCCGCGGATGTGAAAAAATCAACATCCGCAACATCCCTGGTTTAGATTAAGATGTGCGCTTTCACTTAGGTTACTTCAAGCGAGCGTACCATACCTTCCAAAGCCGCCAACCCATCAGCAGTACTACAGATGTACATAGACGTCGTTGCTCCCGTCGTTTACCACCACATATGTAATACCAGTAACTTATCATTGAACGTCTTACAACGTGTAATATCTTAATCTTGATTAACATGTAACAAAAGTGACTTAGCCCCGTAAATAATTAGTCGGGACACGGGTGAGGCGTCTCCGGTAGGAAATAGGGCAGCGACATTGATTGATGGCTCGCCGGGACGTCTTAACGAGGGCAAGCCTTGATTCTGTCTTACGGACCTTGGTAATGTCAAGAAAAACGGATTAAATTTATGCGTTGTAAATGGAAGGTAAGAAGATATAATCATCACCAGCTATACGTCCCAACTGAGATGCTCAAAGCCGTCCTTAAGTTTATGGTGAATTGGCCAAAATCCACCAAGCTATGACAAGGGGAGTTGACTTTAAACATGTCTTTGATTTTCGCAGATGACAGATATATATTTTAAACGGCCAATAACAAATTCATTTACCCTATGAAGCTGTGTTCGAAAAGTCAAATATCCTTTTTTTGGTCCAGAGATGGTCTGAAAGTGACGTTGAAATTATGATAGATCAATCGATATAGAGGAAAAAACTGATGTGTTAACACCACAAGGATAAAATGAGAATAAGAAAATCGGCAAAACTAGTTTTATAAATAAACTAGCTTTCGCCCGCGATTCCGTCCGCGTGGAATTAAAAACAAAAGTGAGTAGCCTATGCGTTGTTCCAGATTATCCTCTACGTCTATGCCAAATTTCATCGAGATCTCTCCGGCAGTTTAGGCTACAAACTCTAACAAACATCCATCTAAACTTTCGAATTTAAGATATTAGTATAATGGTGAAAAATGTAGGGAGTATTTGGGCGCCAGTCCTACAATCGTTTGGGCTTATGTAGGGTAACATTATCATAATATGTCTCGCCTTATAAAGACAAACCAAAGCATACCCCGTTTAATAACTCGGTCACGTTCGAAGGAATTATGAGGGTGTCTTTCCAATCCCTTGCCGTCACTGGGTTAAAGACTGACATATTTTACATATCAGCATATATCACAAGAATTGTTGGATTTTCCTCTATATTTCATTCTATTAACGATAATATAATAATGTTTACATTAATCAATCATCATACTAATCATTCTAATATTATAAATGCGAAAGTTTAGATGGATGTTTGTTAGAGTTTGTAGCCTAAACGGCTGAACGGATTTCGATGAAATTTGGTATAGATGTAGAAGACAGTCTGGAAGAACACATAGGCTACTCACTTTTGTTATTTTTAATCCTCGCGAACGGAGTCGCGGGCGAAAACTTGTTTCAAATAATTTTAAAAGCGTGCACTCAACTTTGACCCTCGCACAAAAGTTTAGTCTCGCTTTGATTCCTATAAGCTTATATGGAGGTTACACTACAGGATTTTTAGTTGTGTAACTAAACAGTTGAATTTACTGCGAAAGTATCGCCAATCACACAGTTGTGCGATATTTTAGTCGAAGGTGTGAGCGCTCTAAAACTACTCCTATTGTTATATCCAATTATTGGCACAGAACATTGCTTAACAAAGAACAATTCATAAATGTGCCAGAAACATATATCTTGAATTACGGAAAAGCATAAATTTTGTGTCGCTGCAGCGTCCCAGTTTCTTTGCAATAAATCAGAGAGTAAGAACTTGAATACATCTGAAATCTGACCAAGTTTGCCTTTGACGAATTGACGACGCAATTTTTTAAAATATGTTCTTATAAAAGGGGGTTTCAAGTGACCACTTTAAGCACGCACTTCAATATGTTAAATTTATTTTAAATAATTTAAACAGTAAATTAATTTAAACGCTAGTAAAAAAGTAAAAAAAAACAAAAGTAAGTAAATAAGTGTTCTTCCAGACTATCCTCTACATCTATACCAAATTTCATCGAAATCCGTTCAGCTGTTTAGGCTACAAATTCTAACAAACATCCATCCATCTAAACTTTCGCATTTATAATATTAGTGTGATTTAAAAAAAGATATCTTACTAGTAATAAAAATCTTCTCCAACGTCTAAGATATCACAGAATTTTAAATATAACTTGAGTAGAAAATACTCTGAGTAAGTATTCAAATAAAATTCCCTTTGTAATAGCATCCCCAAGACATGCGGACGAAACATTCGCTGAGGCTTTTAGGCGCAATAAAACGAATGCATTTGAATACGGCCCTGTTTTATGTCGTGTCATAAATAACTCCCACCACTCAAGTTACTTAACATGTTTAAGTAATAGAAACGCAGATGGAAACATTTGTTATTGGAAATAAATCTTTTCTTGTACTTGCGTTTTCTTATTAAGTAACAAATTGCATAATTATAAAATCTCTACTTTTTAAATGCAACCAATAGATAGCGCTCTCTCATAAGAGTGTAAGGTCAAGGTTATATATTTCTTCTAAGAGCAGATTCAAAGGAAACAAAGCGAGTCAACAGTTGTGCGATAGATTAGTCAAATGTGTGCGCTCTAAGACACTATCCTACATGTAACAATTTTATTCTTACCCGAGAAAGTAAACGTATCATTAATGACTGCAATATTTATTGCTGCACTTTACGCCCGCTAGGGGCGCTGCACAAATAACATGCTTTTGTCAATATTACGAAAATTTTTTTGCAAACCTGCTAGCCCTTGGTAGCACTTAAATCAATTTAAAATCAAATTACTCATCAATTCCATTTTAAATTGCCTCATTCGAATTTCTGACAGAAACAAATTGACAAAGGTATATGTAAATGCGTCAGGAAAGGAATTGTTAATATACTAGCTTTCCCCGCGACTCCGTCGGCGTGGATTAAAAATAACAAAAGTAAGTAGCCTTTGTGTTCATCCAGATTATGTTCTACATCTCTATCAAACTGTAACAAACATCCAACCATCTAAACTTTTGTTTGAGTTTTTGACCGACTTCCAAAAAGAAGGAGGTACTCAATTCGTCTGTATGTTTGTGGACAGATTTTGATAATCCTTTTTTTATCCGAAATTAACTTGCAGGTGGGTCCCATTTTCTTTGTTTGATTTTTGGAGTCAAAGACTACGAGGTAGTTAAATAGTTTAACTCAAAATCGCGTGACGAAATTTAGGGTCATTTTTGCTTTCTTTGCTTATTTTCAATTCTTTGTTTTAAAAATAAAGGATTCCATTACACTAAGGTAGATTTTCGTTTTGTTAATTATAGCTGTCGTGTCGTTAACGGATGAAGGGATTTTTTTAATCAAGAATCTCCCTTTTGTGGAAATAATAAATTGCGCAAATGCGAGTGATGTCCCGAAGTTTTCTAATTTTTCAAATCCTCCGCTCTGTCATTTTTTCCGCCCCAGGCATAACGCTTCTGCCTAGAAATTTTTATTGCCCCGGAATAATTTATTATAGTGTTTAATATCTTATTTAGTTTAAGAGAAAGGTTATTTACTTGGAAATACAATATTTTTTTAATTTATTAACTGCCAAAATTATGTTTCTTTCTACAGAATACTTTGAATGTAGTGTGCATCATACTAATATTATAAATGCGAAAGTTTAGCTGGATGGATGTTTGTTACAGTTTGTAGCCTAAACGGCTGAACGGATTTCGATTAAATTTGGTATAGATGTAGAGGATAGTCTGGAAGAACATATAGGCTACCCACTTTCGTTTCTTTTTAATTCCGCGCTGACAGAATCGCGGGCGAAAGCTAGTATTAAAATAAAGTAAATAAAAAACAATTTTATGTATAAGCAACTAAGTTTTACAATGGATGGATGTTTCTCACTACATATGTCTAAAACTTACAGGATCTAAAGGAGAGGCTAATTACAAAGTTTACTACTTACAGACGAAGTCGCGGGCGAAGTATAATTCTAGTGTTTTCTTTGTCAACTATCAATAGAAAACTAACAAAACTATACTTTTGTATTACCGACAATATAAATGTAAATGTACAAGAGTTGCTGCCTCATAAAATGTTAGAAGGAACTGATTAATATTTATTTATTTTATTTCTTACTTTTATGATATCATAAAACTTCATATAGACTTCTGTACTGCATTTTATTAAATCTTGCGCTCCAGTTTTCTTTAAATTACTTTTATTATTACTTTAGCTTAGAAATACACTAGTAGATTTTATTATTAATGGCGAAAAGGAATCAATACACTTTATACATTATTTCTTTAATGTTATCAAAATAAAATCCAGAAGTTAAAGAAATAGATATAGGCATTGTGTTTATCTTTAGCTTACTAATATTATAAATGCGAAAGTTTAGATGGATGGATGTTTGTTAGCGTTTGTAGCCTAAACGGCTGAACATATCTCCATGAAATTTGGCACAGGTTCAGAGCATAGTCTGGAAGAACACATAGGCTACTTTTTATCCCTGGAATAGTTACGGTTCCCGTGGGATTCATTAATTTAGTTTTTTAATGTTTACGATCATTCTGCAACGGTTTAACATATCTTATTGAAATTTGGCACAGATATAAAACAAAGACTAGAGTACACATGGGATAAGCTTCATCCCCGAGAAATTTCCAGTTTCCGAGGTATACGTAGCTTTTTGTAATTTATATAGTTTGTATGTTTTCTAATACCACGCGGACGAAGTCGCGGGCAACAGCTCGTAATATTATAAATGCGAAAGTTTAGATGGATGGATGTTGTTACAGTTTGAAGCCAAAATGGCTGAATGGATTTCAATGAAATTTGGTATAGATGTAGACAGTAGTCGCGTTTGTTTTTTATTTCCAGGCGGACGGAGTCACGGGCGAAGAATAGTAAATAAATAAAAGTACATTTCTCGTCAAGTTTTTATTATTAAAAGCCAAAAAACTTACAATACAAGTACCAAATTATTAAATCTTAAATACAAGAACTGATTTTACATAAGATTAGGCAAAATTATACGGAAAACATATGCAATATATTTAAATATATAACAAACACTGGAATTTTTTTCACATATTCATTTTTAAACATCTCATTAAAATCTACAACATTGATTTATAATTCTATTAAAAAGCACACGAAAATGAAAATCACATTCAAAACCAGGATTTAAACTTAACTCTATTTCAAACTAAAACTACGTCGCTAGTGTTAAATCAACACAAAATTAGACATATCATTTAAAGGAATAAAACATGTATAAAAATAAGAAGAAACATTTAAATTAAAATTAAAATTACTCAAGGAATTATAAAAAATAATTAGATTTAAAAAAAAATGTGGAATTAATTACTTTTAAAATAATCAATGTTATCCTTTTTCACACTATTTTTTAATTAATCACAGATTAACTACAATAATTAATTAAAATCGTAAAAAAACAATACGAATACGCAAATAGGTGTTAAAAAATCAAATATCACAATAAATACTTGCGAGAACTTAATTTATACTACTATAATAAAGCGTAAACACACTTTCTTGTTGCCTAAGATGTCAGCAATTACAACATGTTTTTGAATAATCCTTTTTTTAATAAAAAGCCCTACACTTACGTCACGCTTTAGACTATATGTTTTCACGCTATTAAACTTAGTAGGTAAATAAATTGGATAAAAACCCTAATTTGGGAAAGAGGAAGCAAGATTGCTATGGATTGTCATCATGTCATGCCATTTTGACATTTGCAATTGATAAATAGACACATGTAAACGACAAAATAAAGTTTTTATAATAAACTGCGGATGAAGCCGCATGGGAACAGCTAGTTATATACTAAAGTCGCATAGGAAATGAGAAATTATATCATATTAAAAAAAATGCCTTTGTAAAGCTATAATTACAAATTTTTAAAAATAAACATGTTTCTATCAATTTCGAAATTAAAACTTTTTTAATAATTCCATCGAAAAAAATCAGCCAGTTATAATTTCTCATTTCTATTGTTATGGACGATACACGTCAAAGTGGAAGACAATGTTATCCTTAAAATAAGAAACAGTTACATTAATTAGACAATTAAATTAAAAATATAGAATTATATCTAGTTAAAGTACAAATGATTCGTTTTATAACTTAATTCACTTAAAAATATATCGACAACTTACAACAACAACAACTTACAACAAGTTTCAAAGAATGAGATAAAAGAAATTAGTTTTTCATTAATTAAAACTACTGGTTATGCTTGAGAAAATGCTCTTGAAGTATAATTAAGAAACTATTTACTAAGACTATCTTAGGCTAGCTTGAATATTTTTTTGGTGAATTTTGTTCATTTACATTCCCCGTTGCATTCGCTTTTTCCGCTAACCTCCTTCTATATTCTTCCAAGGTGATTTTTTTAATTCTTTTTTCTGTTGTTTGCTCCGTTTTATCAAAATCCGGACCAGTAACCTCCTTTGTTAATTCATCACTCAAGCTTTCTTCAGAAACGTTTATAACTTCTTCATACATATTTTGAGTGTCTAAATCCTCACTTTTTACGTTTTCATTCAAATCCATTTCATTTAAATCAGACGCGAAAATGTTCGATTCAATATCTTCCACAGAGTAGTCATTGTCAGATACACAACTACAATTAAGATATTTACTTATGTTCCGTGATCCGATATCAGTATCTAGTGTTTGGAATGGCATATTTGTTAGATTTTTTCCAAAATCATCCATAGACAAAAGCAAAGTTTCAGAATCGTGGAATCCATATATTTCTCTATCACGATTTTTATCTGAGAATTGATTATCATTTGACATATACGTGGTAAAAGAATTATTATTTGGATCTCCGCTAAGATCTCGTCTTCTCCAAATCGGATTGCGAACATTTCTTCGTTTCTTCTTTTGACGTTTTGAATTAACAACAAATTTTGGTTTATTTTGTATTTTATCATCTATAAACTCTCTCCATTCACTCGTATCATCAAACACATCACCCATCGTATAATCATCATCGATTGTGATATAATTTTTATTTAATGCAGAATTTTCATTAGTTTGAGTTGATATTTCTCTTTGAGAAGTTTGGCGCTCCATTTGAAATACATTTTCCGTATCTAGTAACACTTTCCAAGTGGTATAACTGTAGCCATCCTCGCTCTGACTAACTGATATCAAAATATAACATTCATTAGAGGTTTGAGTACACTTATCTTTTGTACCACCAGTTGTGTCTGCGCTTGCTTGCTCTATGTTGAAATTTCCGTTTTTTACATTCCTGTCGCGCAGTTTTGCCATTATGTTTTCTACTATTTGAGTTATTTCCTCCATTTTAAATTTAAAGACTGTCTGTATTTCCAAATCGTTTGAAGAAAGCTAAACTTTTGTTAGTATTATTTGATTCGATATTAAAACGGTGTTTCGATAAATTCTTGAATTTGATAACACAGTCTGAAAATAAAGTAAAAAAAAAAATAAAAACGACTGAATCTTAATTGAAACATTGTAAATATATACTTAACTAGACTAACTTTAATTTTGTTAAAATTTTAATAACTAAGCGATAACAAATTTATTAATTCAAAGTGATGACAAATTTGACAAAAAAAAAACTGAATGTTTTTTTCCTTTTTGTGGAGAAACGAAACTAAAGAGCTTTTATCTATAAATATCGCGGTAATATTTCTAGTCGAACCAACACTTAAAGTAATAAATAAATTCAATACTAAATCTGTTCTATTATTCCTGTATTAGCTGTTCCCATGCGACTTCATCCGCATAAAATTGTGAAAACTTTATTTTATTGTTTACATGTGTCAAATTATCAATTACAAATGGCAAAATGTCAAAATGACAAACCATGGCAACCTTGCTTCCTTGAAGTTGACAGTAACTTATGGTCTCTTTCCCACATTGGGCTTTTTAACCAAAATATTTACCCCCTAAGTTAACAGCGTGAAAATATATAGCCTAAAGCGTGATGTAAGTGTAGGGCTCTTTATTATAAAAAGAGTTATTAGAAAATATGCTGTGATTGCTGACATCTTAGGCAACAAAGAAGTGTGTGTTTACGCTTTATTATAATAGTATAGGTATAGATTAATAGAAAGAATCTAAATTTTTCCATAATAAAATATTTTACACAAAATAAAACTAATGATACAACTAAATCATACTAATCATACTAATATTATAAAGGTGAAAGTTTAGATGGATGGATGGATGTTTGTTGAGTTTGTATCCTAAACTGCTAAATGGATCTCAACGAAATTTGGCATAGACGTAGAGGATAGTGTGGAAGAACACATAAGCTACTTGGTTTTGTTTTTTTTAATATCACGCGGACGGAGTCGCGAGCGAAATCTAGTTAACTAATAAAACTAATAATTAAGACTTACCAAAGATTCCTAGAAGAGACAACTTGCAAATGTACTCCCGAACACAAATAAATATTATTACAGCCGGCTCTTTCTTTATATACTTTATCAATGTACTGGGATAGTCAAACTTTTTTCACCCTTATTTTTTTTTAATTAACAATAGACACTAAATCTGTATCTACATCTCTACCTATACTAATATTATAACGAGGCAAGACTTGTTTTTTTTTCTATTTTTGTATGTATTGAAATAACTCAAAAACTACTTGTTCGATTTCAAAAATTCTTTCACCATTAAAAAGCTATGTTATCGTTGAGTAACATGGGCTATGGTTTTTATTTTTTTTTTAAATTTCGCGCAGACGAAGTCACGAGTAATCTCAAATAATAAATTAGCATGTAGCCTAGTAGCCTATGCCTGTAACCTGTAGCCAATGGCTACCCATTATTAGACTCCGGTTGTCTTTCTGAGACTGTATTTCACTGTTATTTTCAAAGACAATCACTCTATTTATTTCTAAACATTATTTTGCTATTCGATTTTCGCAGGTAATTTTATATTAATTTCAGTCACTAAAATAAAACCAAAGAGAGATTAGAGAAATTACGATCATTTATCCTTTACGTATTACAATATAAGTTAACTTTGGGAACCACTGTCAAATAAATCTGGGAATCGTAATATAATGCAATTAAAAGCTGCATATGCAGTTTGTACCTAGCGTATTGAGTTACAATGTGCATTGTATACCTTGCTGCCTTTATAGAAAACAATTCTTTAATATATCGTTTTTCCTTCCTTCATTTGCTTACGTGAAAGAGCACATTTTTTAAAAAATGTGCGTCACGTAATGTAGGTTTCATCAGGAAAGCTGACGAGGGAAGGTCATCACTAGTGTTGTATCTCTAAATATTACGAAACATAAAACTAAAATTGATGTCGTGGTTATTGAAACTGTCTTATGCGGAGACAGAAAAAATCCTTAAAATAGTGCAGTAAGTAGGAATAAATAACAGTTTATTACTTCTTTTACATTGTAATTATAGCTGAATATGTTTGCCGTCTAATGATGTATAGTATTTTAATTCACCCGAAGAGCGGGGTCTTCGCGACACAGGCTGTGCTTAGTGCGGGGACCCTGGGTCAATTGTTTGTAACAAATTTAAAGTTAAATAAATGAATTTGTTATTTGTTATTATTTGTTAAAGTATTGTGTAACATAAAATATCAGCTGGGAAACTGAATTTTAATTAGACATCCATAAATTATGCTAGACATTGTTATAAATCACTGAATAGAGTTTTTTTCTTTTCATTTGAGGGGAAAAAAGGTGATTGTATTTAAATTTGATGTATTCATGCTTTTTTTAATGGTTATCAGGATGTTGAAGGGATTGATAAAGAAGTGGTAGTTGCTAAATGCGTTAAAACGCCTGTTATCGGGTCAAATAAGCTTGTCGCACTATACTTGACTAGATCGTAAGTATAGAGCAGGGGTAGCGAACAACTGGCACGCATGCCCATAAATGGCACACGACTTAATATTTTGGCTATGTTTATCATTAAAACACTCGGAATATGATGTAGATGCACCATGGAATTTACGTAATCGCAATCAACATTATTCGATGGCACGTCTAAGATCGTATTAAACATATGGCACTGATTCATAAATGTTGGCCACTCCTGGTTTAGGGGCACTGTTAAGATTATTATAAGCTACTTGGTACTAACTACCTAGTAGTTATTATAGTTTACTGGCAAATTATGAAATTATTAGCTTTTTTTGTATTATAAGGTAGCAAACGAGCAAGTGGCCACCTGAAACTGCCAAAATAGCAAAGCGACCGCTGCCTATAGACATCCGCAAT
This sequence comes from Papilio polytes, assembly GCF_000836215.1. Classification (NCBI taxonomy): domain Eukaryota; kingdom Metazoa; phylum Arthropoda; class Insecta; order Lepidoptera; family Papilionidae; genus Papilio; species Papilio polytes. Next base: position 3,557,484 of record NW_013525805.1, read on the forward strand.
TGAAGATGCATTGCCTACCCTTAATCGACGGAGGAGACGCACATAAAGAGGATATTTCCCCTTCCTACGCGTCTCCTCCACCGTCAAATCCTCTTTTCCTTACCATCCTTACCTCTTAAGGAAAGACTGGAAAGGAAAAGGCTTAGGCTAACACAGAATAGGTAAACGAAACAATCTTATCAAATTACATATTTATTTAAAAATTTCCATACACATGTTACCATAATTCATTCGCACATGGTTACTGAAACATAAATTTTAATTAAAACAGAATTTAACTGCAATTATAAAAAAAAAATTACACTTGGTTGTCCAATCATTTGATGAATTAAAGCTTTTTCTGTAAACAAGAATAACAATTCTTTATGAAGGAACCAGCTTTGGCACGCGGCTTCTTCCGCTCAGTAATTTAGACTACAAATTCTAACAAACATTCATCTAAACATTCGCATTTATAACAATAGTATGGTTGATTGAACTCGACAAAAACATACAACGACAAGAACACTACTGACGTCACCTAGCGGTAATTAAGGCTAGATGTAGAGAGGGTTACCAGGTATTATTAACATGGTCTTTACCCTACACCCGTGCGGAATGCTTAACAACTGCTGTTTGTCCATTTTTGTCATAACAGGGTAAGTCTCACTCGAGAGTCTAAAGGGTGCAGTGTGAGGGGAGATCGTGGGTCAGCCTCGAAGGGTTCCGTCCGTTCTGTGTCCTTTCCCCGAGGTACTGGAGTGATTTTGACGTGTTGGAGCACTTTAACAAGGCAGCATTTCATCTGAATCATAGCGAAGCGTTTACCTGAAATGAACAGAATCAGTATAAAAATTGATTTGACGTTTTTACTATTAGCCGAGGGAATGTACAGTCGCGAAACTCCGCAGTGTTCTACTTTAGGAATAGTTTTGTTCATTGCAACAAGACAAACTCCGTCTCTTCCTACAAATATAGTTTGATAGCAGTGAGTGCAAACCTTCGTTTGCATCCTATCTCTTCAGATAATAAAAAAAGAAACCAGCAGTGTGTCACTAACCGACTTTTGTTCGAACAGACATATTTATAAGCTGCTTTATATTGTTTTCGCCGTGTGTTGTTTTAAAATGTTCAAAAGACTAGATTTTAAGGTGGAACGACTCCAGTTTCCCGGACTGTAGGTACATTACGGGTCTGAAAATGTAGGATCAGAAACTAGTCGATACACACGGACTATGCATAAACTTAGTCGTTATTTAATGAATTATTATGAACAGTAATAGCATAATATATTAACAGGTATGAATGGTCTTATTACATTGTCTTTGTATACTTTGTATTGGATTTGATAAAAATAAAACAACACCCGTTTCGCATTTCTCTAAGTAAGCTTTCTGCGACAAGCGTTACGAACACATATACAATGTCAAGAAAAGGTTTGTTCTTTAATGCACGTAGACTTAACCCGCGTGGAATAAAAAAAAAACAAAAGTAATGGTGTTCTTTTTAGAATATTTTCCACGTCAAAACCAAAATTTATCGAGAACATAGTGCACATTGTCAGCGTATTTTGTGCCCCCGTGAACAATAACACCACCAACTCTTCAGTTTCGAGTTCGTCTCCGCCGACGCACAGCGTCTCCCCCGCACCCCCTGCGCCCCCCGTCCTGTCGAATCACACGTTGCGGGCTAGGGAACGCAGTGACCGTGGCAACGCGATAGCGAATAAAGCCGGCAACCACTCACCCTGAAGAAGAACCCCCTACGAGTTTGGAACTGGTCGATGTCTACACCGAAAGTTCCCACATGAGTTTTAGCCGTGTTAAAAATCATATAGTATAAAGTCTCACGAAAGTTTTAATAAATTATCATATTTGTGGACAAAATAAAAAATCTTTTCCTTGTGTGTACAATTGTTATGCTCACTCCATACTCTCAGTTTTTACTGAAGAATTTCAATTCTTCTTCTCGAATAGTTTGCTATTCGGTGAAAACTGTAACTATACGTTTGTAGACAAAATTTCTGTAATGGGCTTTATAAAAACCTACTTGTAAAAAAATAAGAATCGCTTTCATTCCAATTAATTCAAGAAGAAAATTTAAGTAAAGATTCTTTTGTTTTTAGTCGTATGTGGAACAAACCGATTCGTTATAAAGTCGCAAATGCTGACACGTGGAATGCGATATACAAAAACATTGATGGTACATTGAACACATTAGTTATATTACGTAAGCATGTTCTGTGCGAACACGATACCAACATCCTTCCCAGGTATTGTTGAATGAAATTGTATTACGTAATTACTTTGGTATTTAATTTGAGTACGAGCTGTCACAAGCATAATAGTCTTTTGAAATATTACATTTTTTACAAGTAAGTATTTTATTTTATTTTTATAACATAAGATGACAAATGAAGAGGCGGCCACCTGAATCCACCGAAATGGAAAGCGACCGCTGCCCATAAACATCCGCAATTGCAG
>NW_013525805.1:3560408-3562068 GCF_000836215.1 Papilio polytes
CTGCACGCGACTTCACCCGCGTGAAATTAAAAAATATAGCCTATGTTACTCATAGATAAATTACCTTTCTAACGGTGAGATTTTTAATATCGGCCCAGTTGTTTTTGAGTTATTTCAATACATACAAAAATACAAATCTTTCCTCTTTATAATATTAGGATAGATATACGAGTAGATACAGTAAAGATGAACAATTAATTAATAAGCCAAAGTAATGTAAATTATAAAATTTAAAGTTTATTTTTGCAAAGTACAGTCTTGCAGGAAAGTCATAGCCTTTAGTACGTATTCTCTAACTAAACTAAACTTTTTTTTTATAACAAAAGGTGGCAAACGAGCAAGCGGCCACCTGAATCCGCCAAAATGGCGAAGCGACCGCTGCCCATAGACATCCGCAATTGCATATGCGTTACCTACCCTTATCCGACAGAGGAGGAGATGCACATATAGAGGATATTTCCCCTTCCTATGTATCTCCTCCTCCGTGAAATCCACTTTCCCTTCCCATCCTCTATCCTTATAAGAAAAGGGCGGTAAAGAGAAAGGGACTTAAATTAGGCCTCCGGCACCACACTCAACAGACGAAACACGGAATTGCTTTCATTTCACGCCTGTCTTCTGTGTGGTCGTGGTATTGCACCGGGCGTGCCGGCCCATTCGAAACTAGCACATAACTATAAATCTCGCTTTGATTCTTATCATTCTAATATTATAAATGCGAAAGTTTAGATGGATGGATATTTATTACAGTTTGTTGCCTAATTTAGTACAGATGTGGAGGATAGTCTGGAAGAACACATAGGCTACTCATTTTTTTTTAATTCCACGCGTACGGAGTCGCGGGCGAAAGTTAGTGAGCTTATCTGAATTTGTATAATGAAAGGACACGAGATTGCACTCAACTTTATAACTGACATAGTACCTATCAGAGAAAGTACCGGTGAACATTTTTATTCACTATGCCTCGTCTATATGTTATTTAAATATCTTTATTATAAAACAAATAGATGTAAAAATCATCAAAGGCATGCGTTACCAATTACACAACAAACAAACAAAAAGAACCTGTTCGTCTCTTTGTATTCCAAGCGTCGGGAAGAGCACTATTGTGCCCTTTTCAACGATAATATCTGTTCCCCGTATTGTGTAGTCCTTTGTACACATCCGCTGGATGCTGGGGAACGGCGGGTACAGGCGCAGCGTCTCTGCAACACAAATCATGTCGCACGAATGAACTACATTTCTGTATTAATTGAAATATATTCAAGCTTGCTGTTGTAAGCTTAATGTGTGGAGTAAAGTAGTAAAACACAGCAGGGGCGATATGTTTGTCATACTTTACACCCGATATGGGCAGCACAAATCTAATGGAAATTTTCGATAACGTTACGAATAGTTTCTCGCAAATTTTCGTGCTACAACCTCTAGTATTGCAAAAGGACTAACTTATAGTCAAGGAAATAAATTTGCTACCCACTTATTTACTAAAATTTAATCACAATCACAAGAAATTATTAACTAAATCATACATAAACATACTTTAATAAATAACAACTAACCTTGAATAACCATTTCCATATATGTTAATTCCTGCAGCACCTCGTACGCCATATTGCCGTTATGGCGCGCCATCACCTCTTTGACTTCTTTTCTCATCTTC
>NW_013525805.1:3562091-3565356 GCF_000836215.1 Papilio polytes
CGTCTCGAATCCCCCGAGGAATATTATAAATGCATTCGCCGCGATTACCATGTCAGCTGGAATGTATAATTAAAATTAATGTAACTTAACAGTGACACAGATTAATGATTGTCGTCAAACACAATACTGACAAATATCTTGATTCTTCTACGTTTGTGTCATAAGAGTGCGCACACCTTTCTCTCGTTTTGAATCCTCTGAGCTTATATGGAGGTGTACACTACTCGGTTAGTTGTGCAAATAAATTCACTAGATAATGTAATACAATAAATGGAAACTTAGCAACCCATTAAACGCGTAAACCAGTGGTTAATATAACACGCTCGCTGCGTAACAGGCCGATATCGGCCTGACGTGGTACTTAAGCTAGTGCTGACGAAGAAAACTATGTCCCTCTCGCTATTGCGAAAAGATTATTTTAGGTGTATACATTAGTTTACTTAAAATGTATACATATTTCCTTAAAGTTATAGCAACTTAATCTATCTTACTAGTGGGTCTAGAAAGACCTGTTACACACTAGCGGAAATATCATTGGGGGCGCATTTAGGCCCGCCGCCGTACCAGGTGAATTTACTAGCCGCAGTACAAGTGTTAACATATTTTTTTCTATTCATAAAATATGTTAAAAGAGGCCCTCAAATAAAAAAGACGTATAAACTACAGCTAAATTTAACAAAGAGTAGAAATGTGAATTTCAGACTCGCAACACCTTTTCAAACGCCTACACTGAATATTAAACTGAACATCTGCCAATTTGAAACATGTATGCTGAAATATCATACAATATGGAAAGGCCAGTTTTATGCAATGGTAATAAAGGCCTAATTCTAGAGACAGGGAATTAGAGATACAGACCGCTCCAGATTACACAGGGATTAAAGAGGACGCGAAAATTGCATTACTGCGTTGGAAATAGGGCTGGCAATATTCTCTATTATAAAATAATATTTTTGTTAACGTTTAGAACCAAACATTGTCTTCGTTAATCTGACGGTTGTTGAAACTAATACTTCAATTGAAACGAATCTTATACGCATTGCTTACAATCTGACTAAATTAGTTTAATCATGGCTAAAATACTCTTTTACATATTTGTGTCACTATTTTGGTCTGAATACTACACATTTTGGACAGCCCTAATTAAATTTTGCAGGGTATGAAATTATTTTCGTTAATAAAACATTACTAATCTCGGATATTATATTAAAATTGGTGTACTTACTATAGTTTAAATATACATGAAATTTTCATCTATACATATTTACTAGTATTTTTTAAACTTAATTTAAATATACGATGCAGTTTAAAATCTAAAACTCTGTCGTCCGTGACACTCAAGAATTATTACGAGTACAATTTCGCACCGACTTTGCTCACATCTCTCGTTTATTGCTCGGTGCTCGCGACTTTGTCCGCATGAAATTAAAAAATAGTAAAAAACACGTTACTGACTCGGCCTACTAATTTTTGAGTAAAACGTAATAATTAAGCCTAATTTTAGTCCTTTTCCCTTTCCACCCTTTTTTTAAGAGGAAAGGATGGGAAGAAAAAGTGGACTTGACGGTGGAGGAGACGCATAGGAAGGGGAAATATCCTCATTATGTGCGTCTCTTCCGTCAGTCAAGGGTAGGCAACGCATCTGCAATTGCGGATGTTTATGGGCAGCGGTCGCTTTCCATTTTGGTGGATTCAGTTGGCATCTTGCTCGTTTGCCATCTTATATTTAAAAAACGTAAAAAATACAAATCTTTTTTCTTTATATTAGTATATACTAAAATTAGTCGTTCATGCTTTTTGTTTTCAATACTTTAAATATCGCTTTTCTTGAGTATTAATCCGGAGCCATTTTGGTACATATTTATATCAGAAACTAAATTTTGTTTGCAACTTCAGCGAAACATCAAATTAAACTATAATTAACTAGCTGTTCCCGTGCGACTTCATCTGCATGAAATTATGAAAATTTTACTTTATTGTTTACATTTGTCAAATTGTTAATTACAAATGTCAAAATGAGATGATATGATGACAACCTCGCTTTCTTGATGTTGGCAGCAATTTATGGTCTCTTTCCCACATTAGGTTTTTTATCCAAAATACCTACTAAGATTAATGGCGTTAAAATATATAGCCTAAAGCGTGACGCAAGCGTAGGGCTTATTGTTAAAAAAGAGTTATTCAAAGATATGCTGTAATTGCTGATATCTTAGGCAACAAAGAAATGTGTGTTTACGCTTTATTATAATAGATAATATTATACATAGATAGTTAATTATTTTAGTTTTAAATATCCATCTAGAATTCATGACAATAGTTAAACGACAAAAATCAGGTCCTATATCGTAGCTAACCTAAATTCCCTAGTATCTAAGGAATTAGAAAGATTTCGTTTAGCGATAAACCGCCGTGTTGGTTAGAAGTTGGAGAGTTTAATTTTTGCTTTTATCTCAAGGCAATATTTTAACTGTAGGCTGGAAGGCGGAAAGTCAACGGGCCAGTTCTTTCGGGACCACTTTACAAAATTACCTCAATCATGATCCCGATTATACCCGGCTGCGAGCGCCCTCTGCAGTATTTTGATGTGACAAGCGTTACATCGCAAATTCGACCCGGACTAAACGCTCTTAGCGACGTTGACATTTTTATTATAAAAAATATAAGGGTCTGTTCGCTTTGAGTGAAATTTGTGATTTCATTCTGTGAGAACGTGAAGCGTATAATGTCAATTACATGAAGCCGGCTGCGACTTGAGTAAATTTGCCAATTTCTATGCCGCGTGTGTTCGCACGATACTCTTGTGGAAGTAACATGAATCATTTCACTGATACAAATTGTACCTATTCTCTTTGAGAGTTTTTTGTCACATTTTAAAGACAAATGGTCACACAAAATGGATATAAGTTGCCAGTTTTCATAACAATATTGCGTAGATATTGGCTAGACTTATCATATAACTGTACTGGTTTTACTTAGGTGAAGCCTAAACTCGAAAATTTATTTACAGTGGGCACACACCTTTGACTAAACTATGCTACTGTTGTGCGATTGTCGATTGTTTCGCAGCCAATTCAACTGTTTACTTTCCCAACTTACAATCGAGTAGTGTAACCTCCATATAAGGTCATAGGAATCAAAGCGAAACACTTGCGAGATAGTTTAGTCAAAGTAGTACACGCGCCCTTAAAATGTTGACATCATTCAGATTATAAGCGGCTCTTAGGGAGCGAAATGTTCAAAATTGTATATTTCCCCGTTAGTTTAT
>NW_013525805.1:3566458-3579147 GCF_000836215.1 Papilio polytes
TTGGCACAGATGTACAACATAGGCTACCTTATTTTGTTATTTTTAATTCCACGCGGACGGAGTCGCGGGCAAAAGCTAGTAATTTAATAAAAACACAAGTAGTCATAACAATAGTAATTTAAGTCAATGTCATATATTAGATTTCAGCTTTAATTATATCCGTCTATGATATCTCGGATACTACTTTCTCAAGACTCGTCTACTTCTAAAAATACATCTTTTGTAGAGAAAAAAATTACGAATTTACTTACTTTTCAAATATATTGAACAAACTCATTTCGTAGAAAGCTTGTAATGCAACCGCGAACGGATCCATAGGGTTGTCCATAACTGTACTCTTTAGTCCAAAAGCACAAGGTACTATTGCGTCAGCCGTATAACCTCCGACAAGTTTCTCTGAATCCACCAGTGTTGCATTTTCTGTATCAACTTCTTCGATATTCGTTCCTGTACCATTGTCGTTTAGGGGTCTACAATTTTTGGTATTTGATATCAAATCTTTGATACGTATTGTGAATTCTTTAGCTGTGTTCTCTATTATTGGGAACATTCCTCTTAATTTATTTGGCCTGAAATTAGAGATAGAAACATAATTAAATTACCTATTAACCACTCAAGATATCAGTCTAATATTCCTAGTATAACCTAACCAAGAAAAACTTCTGGCGGCAGCCACTTCAATCCACTTCTATTTGACATTCATATTTTTCGTATATCGTGAGGGTATTTATATTTCTGGTTAGGGTAAACAAGGGAAGATTTAAAACACGTAGCGCCTGTCCCACCACTGGCTGATAGAGGCGCAGATAGCTTAAAAATGACGTCATATCAGATAAGGTAACAAATTCCGATATTAGAGATCACATATTTTAAACGTTGGATTTTTATCGGACAGTTTACAATTTTCAATTTGGTGGGACTGGCCTTTAATGTAAAAAACATATGTCGTAAGTAACAAAATAAATGATTTGAAAAGAGTGCATCTGTTCAAACCTTGGCGTCATAGACTAATAAAGATGTTAGAGTGTGCAGGAGTTGTGTTTATGAAATTGTTTTTCGTAAATTCATTTTCTAGAAGTTTATTATGATAGAAAGGAATAGCTTTGTATACAGACTTCAGTGAATTGCTGTAAATTCACTGCAAATTCAATCAGCTAGTCCATTCTTACACTGTCGATAGTCTGTGGATCCTAACTGAATTCAATTTAATCAAACAATGAAGTAATTGCATTTAGAAAATAATCGAGTACTTTTTAAACAATTCCCTAATTACAAAACTTTTTTTAAATTAATAAGAGATAAGGCATTCTTTAATTTAATTCATTATTAGATCTAATCAAAGAATAAAAATAAATGTCTGGTTAAGTGTTGCTACTTTATCTTAAATTACATAGATGGCGCTATTCTAAAAGTATGAATACGTACGAACGTATGAAGCGAAATCGTGGTTCCCCAAACATTTCAGAGGAAAACTTTATTCATTTAGCTCTTGAATTTCACTAATCCAATTTATATGAAACCGATCCGATTATCGACTGTCATCGACTTGTCTGAATCCATTATTTTAGTAGTTGTTAAAGCGAACAGTACGCTATGACTATTTAATCTGGTTAATTGAATTTTCAGATAGTTATGGCGAATTGTTTTGAATAGAAAGGGATAAATTATCACAATTTATATATCTTACGAATATTGATACAATTAAATATGTAACAGCGTCTCAAATAATAACACGTTTAAACTCGAAATTCAATTAATGCGCTGATGAAGTGATTTTTTTAGATATGTATTATTATTCGGCAGTTAGCGACACAGTAATTGTAACCATGACAACCTCTACGTATATAAATAGACATAGAAAGAGATGGATGGATTGCGTGAAAGGTGACATGATCAAGAAGGGAGTGATGACTGAGATGACGGATGATAGAGTGCTTTGGAGGACGAAAACCCGGTGCGCCGACCCTACGGGAGTAGGATAAGGCAGGGGAGATGATGATGATGATGATGATGATGATGACAAATACCAAATAGCTCCGATATTATAAAGAGACGAATTTGTATCACACAGTATTCACTTACGAGAAAATCGGTGATATCTTCGCTCTTAGCGTCTTCCATTCATTCCCTCTGAGGAAGAGAACAGAGCCGGCGAGCGGGTCCACTTCCTCGTTGAAGAAGAAACCTCTATCAGTGAAGTGATGGAAGTCGTTCACGCAGATCTTCTTTATTAGCTCCGGGTCGCGCACAACCAGCGTGCGTTGAAAGAACTGATGGCAACCTGGACCAAAAATTACCTTCAGTTAATACCAAAACTAACCTAACATTTAAAAAACAAAACACGAACTGTTTGTAACTAGATGAATTAGCGCCATCTATTGGCCGCGTTTTAAAAACAAATGTTTAATCATGCTTTTGTGCAGATATAATATACCCATGCACTCGGGGAAAGGATACGAATCGAATGACAGCAAATACGGTTTAGACTAGGCAGTCATAATAGAATTTAAATACATACAAGCCCATAACACAATAACTTTAGTGTTTGATTTCATTTGACACATTATGAAAAAAGCCCTGATTTCACCAGAACGACCTAACCAAAAAAGTCCTAGCCTTCAATCGTCTTCTTTGAATAATTTAAGTATGCAAAAAAGTTTTTTTGGTTTTTATTTTCCTAATCAAATTGTAAAACTTATTAAAATCAAACAATCAAATCTTCGAAGTGAAAAATCTTATTCTAGAATAAATAACGTTTATTAATTATGTTGTATTAACTAAAGTTTATTACTGAAAGGTTCAAATATTATCTCGGCTAAGTGATGTAAAATATTCCTCGACACGAATTCATTATACGACCTGGAGAGTTGACGAAAGAAATCACTTCTCAAAGAAATGTTGAATTATTCAAATGAACGTTAACGAGCGAAGAAAAAAAAAACACCGTTGAGATGAACGACAAAATACATATATTATCTGTACTCTATTAGATTAATTGACCACTAAGTGCGTTCCTTAGGTTACATTTAGTTTCATAAGTTGCGAGTCACGACACTGCGAGTGTACACCGCGTGGAAATGTGAGCTCTTCGTCCACCAATAATGTAATGTATATTTAAAATGTATCTTTAAATAATATAATGTATATTGATTGTGGTAGAGCCCGCTTTAAGATCTTCACACGGATGGGCCGGCTCGCCCGGTATAATACCACGACCACACAGAAAACAGGCGTGAAGTGGAAGCTATTCCGCGTTTCATCGGATGAGTGAGGTGCCGGAGGCCTAATTTTAGTCCCTTTCCCTTTCCACCCTTTTCTTAGAGGAAAGACTGGGAAGGAAAAGTGGAAGAGATGCATATGAAGGGGAAATTTCCTCTGTTTGTGCGTCTCCTTTTCCGTCAATTAAGGGTAGGCAACGCATCTGCAATGCGGATGTTTATGGGCAGAGGTCGCTTTCCATTTCGGTGGATTCAGGTGGTCGCTTGCTCGTTTGACACCTAGTATTCTATAAAAAAAAAACAAGGAAATATCTGATTCGTTAAGATTCAAAGCTAATTTCCACACGTCTTACAACATTTTTAATGTAGAATTACCGTTTTTCACACAGTGTTATTACATGCTTTGATAAAAGTATTGCATATACACCCAGTATAGATATTTGCTAATATAAATTAACCAACAGACAACGAGATCTCATTTTTATTGTGAAATTGTCCTACTTTCGATATACGTTTTAAAATTTCCAAAAATTATAAAACCTTTATTCATTTTGTTGATTTCTCGCCGGTTAACAGGTAACCGATTACATAAATAACCTGTCTGTTACTTCATATACTAAATATATCGTATTGTTTACTCTGTTATGCTTTGACACACTTTTAACTAACCTGTACTACGGTGAAGTTTTCCAGATTTTTTAATTAAAAATTAAAACTTGATTGCATTTTTAATAGGCAACATTGTAAAAAAAAATATATTACGTATTTTGTTTTTGTTGTTTGTATTTTTTTTTATTAAATGAATATTCATTTACTGTATTCTGATTTTAAATAACTTATAAAATTACTAGCTGTCGCCCGCGACACCGACCGCGTGGAATTAAAAAGAAACAAAAGTGGGTAGCCTATGTATGTGTTCTTCCAGGGTATTTTCTACGTCTATGCCAAACTTCATCTAGATCCGTTCAGCCGTTTAGGCTACAAACTCTAACAAACATCCATCCATCCATGTAAGATAAGTAAGATCAAATGTTTTTACACCATCTTATAGATAGAAATGTATCTTCCTTGTTTCAAACTTGGTTTATTCAAGTCGATGTTGTTTCTGTGAGTTAATTCAGTAAACATTCTTTAAGTTATTTGTTTCGGTTTGTATTTAACTTAAGCTATTTGTTTTAAATTTGTTATCAAGTTAAAACCTTTATCATACTTCATACTAGATTGTAAGCGATAGTTTGGATGTATGGAAGTTTCTAACTACGTATCAAAACGGTTTAGCTGATCTCAATGATTTTTGGCATATGTAGAACATATTTTTAAGACCACAGACTATTTACCATGTTTTATAATTCCAGGAATAAGGTAATACGAGGTAGTTTTTTAAATTTCCACTTACCTAAGATTTTTTCATTTTTATACGTATCGTAGATCCTCTTGAAGCACATACCGCCTTGTTCCTTGAAGGCCACAACTGTCCTGATGTGACCCACCAGCGGCCAGGCAGGGGGGGAGAATATTCCCTTACTCTTCCAGTAGTCATGATCATAAGTAAGCACAGCCAGTGCACACACAACACAGAGAGAACTAGCTAAAATATACCATAAAACAACACTACCGAAGGTGCAGAATTGAATAGCGAATAACAAGAGTAGAATAATTTTCACAAAAGTACGTTTAAATCCAAACATCTTGATAACATTTTATCCACTGATTTTTCACTACGACATGATTATTCTTTTATATCATTATTAATTTAATTTTTAAATTAATACATGATGGAAATTTGAAAACAAAATCGGTGTTCACACAGGAGCGTACTCAGACATTTCATAAAATGTAATAATCCAAGTTTGGCGGTGCGACGCCACGCGCTGCGCACGCGCAAGCGATGCTGTAACAGAGAAAGTCACACCAGGGCCGCAATCCACGCATTTTTATATCATTCCTAATATACAGAGATAATTCCTTATAGTTATGGTTAACATCACTGGTGTCATAATTAAATAACATTTTATTTTGTATAAGAGTTCTGTTAATTTTGCTTACACTCAGTTTATTCCTGATTTTAGATTTATACCGCGTTTATTTGTAAAGCTGTTAGAATTTATTTAGTTTTTATTAACAGTAAGAAATAGTTTTCGATCTAATTAATATTATAAAATATGATAGAATATTCAAAATCAATACTAATGTTATAAAGAGGAAAGATTTGTATTTTGTATGCATTGAACTAACACTACTGTCCCGATTTCTATTTTCAAAAAAAATATTTCATCATTATAAAGCTACATTACTAAAGAGTAACATAGGCAATATATTTTTTATTCGTTTTTAATTTTCACGCAGACTAAGTCGCAAGCATCAATTAGTACTAAATAATCATATTGTACCAATACGTCCCTGTGTTGTCACACATTTACAGTATTTCGCTGCAAAATCCGGTGGCAGATTTACCCTAGATTTACGTTATCTTCATTTAAATACATAATTTTCTCAAATCATCTAGTTCATTCGCTATTCAATACACATTTGTAACTCGGAGCGTTCATTTTGCTCGAACCTCTATTTCAGCTCGTTCGCAATGTTTGCACACCCCCCTCCCCCGTCTACCCTCGTTACATCGTTTATTTAAACATTCTCTAATGACTTTAAATTCTTAAACCAAATGTTGAAATCGTCTTGAAGTGGATTTCATCTTTTGAATTATTCAACACACGATTATCTAAGCCTGCTTATCTGAGCTTAGATTTTCAGAGGTCAATTATTAAATTAACTGAAAGTACTACTAACAGTGGTAGTGCCCGCTTTAACATCTTAGCACGAATGGTACGCCCGGTGTAATACCACAACCACACAGAAGACAGGCGTGAAATGGAAGCAATTCCGTGTTTCGTCTGATAAGTGTGGTATTGGAGGCCTAATTTAAGTTCATTTCTCTTTACCACCCTTTTCTTATAAGAAGAGAATGGGAAGGGGAAGTGGATTTGACGGTAGGGGAAATACATAAGAATAGGCAATGTGCTCTTTAAGTGCGTCTCCTCCTCCGGCGGATAAGGGTAGGCAACGCATCTGCAATTGCGAATGTCTATAGGCAACGGTCGCTTCGCCATTTTGCGAATTCAGGTGGCAGCTTGCTCGTTTGTCACCTTATGTTAGTTAAAAAAAAACTACTCCTGTTTTTTTAACTATCTGTAGCTTTTGAGATTGTGAATATTTATCCTCGTTCAGTTCTATTTTTCTTTAAAAACAACAAATTCTGCCAATCACTAAACCGTCATCGACTTTGAAATAGTTGTATTTACACATATTATGTGGCAGTAAGCTATAAAAGTAAATATCTGCGCAACAAGACATGCCAATCGCCGATTGCGCTGTCAGACTTAAATACTGACGACATCCAAAACATTGCAAAAGCATTGCAAAAAACATTACTTTCATCTACATTTGAAATAAAATCAAACATTGTCGCTGATTTTTAGTCTATTTGACAATGTTTTAGATAAAACGTTAATTTGTACTAATGTTCCAAGTAAAAAAGAGAAGGCTAACCTAAATCACAGGTATAACTAACGAACTGTTGCCCGCGACTTCGTCCGCGTGGTATTAAAAAACATACAAACTATATAAATTACAAAAAGCTACGTATCCCTCGGGAACCGGACATTTCTCGGGGATGAACCTTATCCCATGTGTACTCCAGACTTTGTTTTATATCTGTGCTAAATTTCAATAAGATATGTTGAACCGTTGCAGAATGATTGAGTAAACATTAAAAAACGAAATTAATGAATCCCACGGGAACGGTAAGTATTCCTGGGATAAAAAGTAGCCTATGTGTTCTTCCAGACTATGCTCTAAACCTGTGCCAAATTTCATGGAGATATGTTCAACCGTTTAGGCTACAAAGGCTAACAAACATCCATCCATCCATCTAAACTTTTGGATTTATAATATTATATAAGTAAGAAGTAAGATTAGTAAGATTCAGGAGACAGCGCCCCAATGATTTTGTAAAAAAATATAAGTTAGTCAGTTACAAAAGGTTTCCAAAGAATTTTTCATTGAGATTCGAAACGAAAACGACAGAACTTTTGCATTTAACATTAGTAAGGCTTCATTCATAGTTCGCTGTAGACTTGTCTATTGGGTTGTGACGTAATATATTACTTAAGCTGTCACTAGCGGACTTGGAGAACCAGAATGACGTTGGCACAGTGACCGAGATTCTACAGACAAGTGGTACTGATAACTTAGCACTATTAGCATTAGTTATACTAATATTATAAATGCGAAAGTTTAGATGGATGAATGGTTGTTTGTTAGAGTTTGTAACCTAAACGGGGTAACGGATTTTGATAAAATTTGACTTAAATGTAGAGGATAGTCTGGAAGAAGACATAAGCTTAGGTTTGTTTTTATTTTTAATTCCACGCAGACGGAGTCGTGGGCGAAAGTCATTTATAAATTATCTAAACAACGATAAAAAACAACTCAAATTATTCACAGCTGTATTTAGAAAAAAACATTTTAGAATTTAATATTGCTCAATTTAAAATCAAATTATTTAAAATGCAATTTATATCTTAGGATGTTTTGGTAGTTTGGTAATCTATCGGCTGATTACTGAAACATTCCAAGATGTAACGGCGTCGTAAAAACTCTACGCTAAACTGCAAATTCCATTAAAATTGACATCAAATTGTTTTCGTACTAAACGAAGTTTTAACATTCGTTTCAGTATCCAGTATGGTACGATAAAAACCGCTGATTATATTAAAAAGCAGTATAGCTATATTTTTTTGTAAATTTTATTTAAACCAAGCAATGTAAAAACCACAGTTTGCAATTCCATCCAAATGTGAGAGCTTATTAATAATTTATACGTCATTCTCGTTACCTCATATTGGCGTTAAATATAATCCGTGGCGTTAAGTTTTATATCGAGTGGCTCCAATACGAGCCATCCATTAATTTAATGGCTCATTCAAACGCGGCTTGCGTAAATTTGCCGAGCTCTCCTCGAGTCGCGTGTTACCGCTTTTATGACGTTACATAAAATATACGATGTTATAACATCTCATTGATCGCGACGCTGACTTTTGACGTCATTAAATACTTCTAGCTGATTAAAAAATCCTACATGTACACAAAAGTTACGTTTTAAATGGGTATAACAGAGTTTTCTAGTTAACATAACTGTACTCTTACGCTAAGGTTTATAGGTTAGGATTAAAAATTAAAAGTTACAAATGAGTGTGTATAGCTCTGAACTGCATAAATCAACTCTCATTTTAACCATTTAGCTGGGGTCCTCATTTAGCCTACAATGTACAATCAGGGAATTTGTCGATGCAACAGCTAAAAAGTTACAGTCGTTTGAATTTTGTATTCATTGAGATGCAACATTTAAATGTGTTTGGATGAAAAAAATCGGTCCTCGAGACACGGTTAATTGTTTTTTATGACCATGCTGTCGTTTATACAAATAGTTACCACCAGCTAATTGGTTATTTGTAAAAGGCGGAGTTTGTCTCTTTGCAAAGAAAAAGAGGAATTTTTCTGTAAGTGGATCATTGTGTATTTCCGCGAGTGTACTATAATTATAAAACCCGACCAGCCTCGAATTATCCGGTGACTGTGTAGCCAATATAGTTGGTCGTCCTGTACTGGCTAAGTATGAACCAGGTATAAACTAACACAAATCTTACCTCTATGCAGGAACAAATTAAGTTGATCTACGAACAGATACACTATTCTACTTCATACATGAAAACAGCGTACTGACCAAGTTATCAATGTTGCCATGTCTATTTTTTACTTTCTTAGAGCGTTTATCAACACCTCACATATAGTTTTAATTTATTCTTTATTTTCTTTAAATGTTTCCATACTAGCTTATTTTTTTTTTTGTAAGATTCGTTGTGTTCTGTGGGGCGGGGGCCTGATGTAGACACAGGGCCCCATTCTAGTTTGGACACCAGACCTCTGCACAAGGAGAAAATCAATAAGGCTATTTCATATATTTATTTAATTTTTATCCAATCTTAGAATTCCTAATTAAAACTGTCCTATTCTAAATAGAGTTCAGCTTTCGGGAGTTATTTAGGAGTGCAACAATTCAAATAAGAGCTCGGAACATTCGCAGACAGAGAATAACTATAAATTGTATCTTATGAGGGTCAGAGCGACGAATCACAATAAAGTGCCGTTTTACTTTCACGTCTTTTACTTTCATAAAATGAATTTATTGTTTACTTTTTTAAAATCTCAATTGCAAATGTCAAAATTACCGTTATTACAATAACCTTGCTTCCTTGATGTTGGCAGCAACAAATGGTCTCTCCCACATTAGAGTTTTATCCAAAATATTTACCACCTAAGTTTAATGGCGTTAAATTGTATAGCCTACAGCGTGACGTAAGTGTAGGGCTTTTTATTTAAAATAGGAATTATTCATAAATATGCTGTAATTGTTGACATCTTAGGCAACAAAGAAGTGTGTATTTACGCTTTATTATAATAGTATAGAGTAAGTAAAGAGTATAGATTTAAAAGTCTAGTGATAGATAATTAAAATAAATAAATTAATTCTATGGTACAGACAAACTTGAATATTCTACCTTCTTCCTTTCGGCTGTCGATAATTTTACATGACAGAGAAATAAAATAAATAAAATAAGTAAGAGGTAAATAAAACAACATTTAACAATTTGAAAGTTTAATAAAATCACATGTAAAGTGAATATTTATTAGCATTGATAGTATTTTGCAAGACAATATTTAAATGAAATACTTCATTTATTTTAAAAAGGGGATCCAGTCTCGAAGTCGATCCAGACTTTGTATGCGCCAACGCTCGCGAACACTGCCGAAGAAAAATATTTATTAAATACTAGTTTTCGCTCGCGACTCCGTTCGCATGGAGTTAAAATATCAAAAGCCTTCCAGACTATCCTCTAGAGCTATGCCAAATTTCATCGAGATCCGTTCAGCAGTTTTGGCTGCAAACTCTAACATCCATCCATTCATTTAAGCTTTCGCATTTATAATATTTTTCTACCTCTTTTTTGCTACCGGTGTACCTCCTAATTTTCATTCTTCTACAATACAAAGCAAAGTATTTTCAATGTAAATAGAATATTGTTACTTACATGCAGCGGAACCGTTCTCAGCAGGACGGACGAGGACTCCAATCTGCTTGCCGTTGCTCACCAAAGGAGCGCCGATATCAAACTGTGTTAGGAAATCATTAATTAAACCAATCAAGTCATCAATGTAAAGATAAAATAGACAAGAAAAGATTTTCATACTACCAAGTACTTAGCAGTACCAGAAGAATGTTATATTTTTCAACATAGTTACAGATCTACGAGTAAAAGTTGAAAGAAGTTGCACAAATTCTTTCAATATGCAGTATTCGTAATACTTTAAAGTTTATTACTAGATCAGAAACTCACTTCAGTGGTCTGTCCGTCGCTGGTGCCCTCGAACACGTCGTTCTGTTCACCTGACAGCGTGAACTCGTAGCAGTTAAGAGTTTCACCGGGGGCTGTAATGTAACAGAATTCACCACATATTCCACACCATAGCCTAGATCTAATGTTTTATACATGAAGTCGGCCGAGTCTATGGCTCAGATTATGAGGAAACATTGCAAGTATAAGAATAAACAGGAGTTTAAATTATAATTACCAATGCAATGCAAATGCATGCAATTTAAATAAAACTAGTTGTTTTCAAACAACATTCGATAACGAATTACTAAACATTAACGAAAAAACTATAATAGCTTAGTGAAGTTTCAAGTTTACTTACAGCCGTCTTCCTGAGAGCCGTAGCCGCAGAGCGTGCCTGTCTCCGGCAGCTCGTCACTGGCAGCCGCCAGCTCCACGGAGCTAATAGTTGCTGAAAATTATACATCAAAATTAATATACAATGAATAAACTCAAAAACTACTGGACGGATTTCAATATTTTACTTTAAGAAAGCTACATTATCTCTGAGTAACATAGACGAAATTTATTAGCAGTCCTAGTTAATTATTTACTAAACTGCAATCCAAAGATACCCTAATACTTGTAATTTCGCATGCATGTTTAGATACTCACGTGTGAACTCGACAACGCGGTTGATCGCGATCAGACCAACCCTGTTGTTGAAGCGGGAGGAGGAGGTCTCCGTCACCAGCTCAGGGTTGACCACGTTAGCGGCGCCATATCGGATCCAAGCGAAGCGAAGACTAAACAGCAATGACAAATCAAATATCACACGTTAATGATTAACATAGTTTGTAGATTAAATTAGATAATTGAATAAACTCTACCGAAATTTGAATTGTCTATGGACAATGATAGCATCACTATTTCGGCAAAATCTGGAAATACGTATTCCAACCATAGATAATAAATGTTTCCCTGTTCATGCAACCATTGACAATGTACTTGTACATGTCGGGGATATACACGATGTCCGGTTTACAGAAAAATCGCCCTGTTCTTTACAATGTGCCAAACTCGTGAGAGAGAACAAAGTGAGTTGCATCGTCGGAATAATATAAAGCAATTAGCCGTGTACTGACACACGTTACTTTTTTACAGACAAATAAAAAACGTCCTAATTTCTGTGTGGTCGTCTAGATTTGTACAAAACTCTCTAACGATTGCTTATAAGGTAACACCGCCAGATACCCCGATCGTACATATCCCGTATTAAAATGCTTTACACTTACTTCTGTACGCAGCTGCCGGAGGTGAGCACCCAGCGTTCATTGATGAGGGAACCCACGCAGCTGTTGAGCAGACCAGCGCCGAAGGTGGTGGCAATGCGGAGGTGGACTACCCATGGGTTCTCCGCCGTTGAGACAGCGGTAATGGGAGCTGAAAGTTTTGAAGAAAAAATGTATTTGCCATTTGGACTGAAAATGTCTCTGTCGAAATTCAAGGCTGAACCAAAATATATCGATTTTCTAATACAAAAAAAAATAAAGGGTTATTGTTACTTTAAAAACTGATAAACCGGTTTATTTATTAATTATACTTTAATAGGGACCAACTAGGAAATGTTTTATTATAAAATAATAATAGATTTTTTTTTTTAAATTAGAAAACAATAGTTAGCACCATAAATAAAATCAAGAAAACTAAAGTTAATCATAAATGTAAGGTAAGTTCGAGCGGATGAATCTAAGTAAATAAGTGCTTATTACACTTACCGTCCAAGCCGGTACTGCGGCCCTGGAAAATTGAACATAAAATACTTTCATTTAACTTTCATTTTTTTACTTCTACTTAGAACTGTAATTAATTTATGTAATAAACCTTATTAGTTAAATTTCGTTGTTTTATTTAAACTTTATTCGGCATTCCTTGTATATCCATCATTGAAATTTATTCCTTATTAGTTTTTTATTTATAAATCTTACTAATATTATAAATGTGAAAGTTTAGATGGATGGATGTTGGTAGCTTTAAC
>NW_013525805.1:3579436-3581924 GCF_000836215.1 Papilio polytes
TTCAGTGGTCTGTCCGTCGCTGGTGCCCTCGAATACGTCGTTCTGTTCACCAGACAGCGTGAACTCGTAGCAGTTAAGAGTCTCACCGGGGGCTGTAATGTAACGGAATTCACCATAAATTCCACACCATTTCCATGGGGTAAGGAAACAAATCCTCCCTTAAGAGCATCGAAAAATGTAAAACAGACATTAAAACTACAACGAATATGACCATATTTATGGTAGATTTCCTCCTTTAGACCTAGCAATAGATCTAATGATTCACATAAAGTCAGCCGAGTCGATGGCTCAGATTATGAGGAAACATTACAAGTATAAGAATAAAAAGGAGTTTAAATTATAAATACCAATGCAATTTAAGCAAAACTAGTGATTTTCTAACAACATTCGATAAGAAATTACTAAACATTAATGAAAAAACTATAATAGCTTAGTGAAGTTTCAAGTATACTTACAGCCGTCTTCCTGAGAGCCATAGCCGCAGAGCGTGCCTGTCTCCGGCAGCTCGTCACTGGCAGCCGCCAGCTCCACGGAGCTAATTGTTGCTGAAAATTATACATCCAAATTAATATACAAAAAATAAACTCAAAAATTACTGGACGGATTTCAATATTTTACTATTAGAAAGCTACATAATCTCTGAGAAATTTATTTACTAAACTGCAATCCAAAGATATCCTAATACTTGTAATTTCGCATGGATGTTTAAATACTCACGTGTGAACTCGACGACGCGGTTGATCGCGATCAGACCAACCCTGTTGTTGAAACGGGAGGAAGAGGTCTCTGTCACCAGCTCGGGGTTGACCACGTTAGCGGCGCCATACCGGATCCAAGCGAAGCGAAGACTAAACAACAATGATGAATCAAATATCACACGTTAATGATTAACATAGTTTGTAGATTAAATTAGATAATTGAATAAACTCTACCGAAATTTGAATTGTCTATGGACAATAATAGCATCACTATTTCGGCAAAATCTGGAAATACGTATTCCAACCATAGATAATAAATGTTTCCCCGTTCATGCAATCATTGACAATGTACTTGTACATGTCGGGGAAATACACGATGTCCGGTTTACAGAAAAATCGCCCTCTTCTTTACAATGTGCCAAACTCGTGAGAGAGAACAAAGTGAGTTGCATCGTCGGAATAATATAAAGCAATTAGCCGTGTCTGACACACGTTACTTTTGTACAGACAAATAAAAAACGTCCTAATTTCTGTGTGGTCGTCTCAATTTGTACAAAACTCTCTAACGATTGCTTATAAGATAACACCGCCAGATACCCCGATTGTACATATCCCGTGTTAAAGTGCTTTACACTTACTTCTGTACGCAGCTGCCGGAGGTGAGCACCCAGCGTTCATTGATGAGGGAACCGACGCAGCTATTGAGCAGACCAGCGCCGAAGGTGGTCGCAATGCGGAGGTGGACTACCCATGGGTTCTCCGCCGTTGAGACAGCGGTAATGGGAGCTGGAAGTTTTGAAGTAAAAATGTATTTGCCATTTGGTCTGAAAATGTCTCTGTCGAAATTATAGGCTCGACCAAAGTATATCGATTTTTTAATACAAAAAAAATAAGGGGTTATTGTTACTTTAAAAACTGATAAACCAGTTTATTTATTAATTATACTTTAATAGGGACCTACTAGGAAATACTTATTTATAAAAAAATAATAGATTTTTTTTTATTAAAGAAATAAGAAAACAATAGTTAGCACCATAAATTAAATCAGGAAAACTAAAGTTAGTCATAAATTTAAGGTAAGTTGGAACGGATGAATCTAAGTAAATAAGTGCTTATTACACTTACCGTCCAAGCCGGTGCTGCGGCCCTGGAAAATTGAACATAAACACTTTCATTTAACTTTGTACTTTTACTTAGAACTGTAATTAATTTATGTAATACATTTTATTAGTTAAATTTCGTTATTTTATTTAAACTTTATTCGGCTTTTGTTGTATATCCATCATGAAAATTTAATCCTTATTAGTTTTTTAATTATAAATCTGACTAATATTATAAATGTGAAAGTTTAGATGGATGGATGTTTGTAGCCTTAACTGCTGAACGGTTTTTGATTAAACTTGGCATAGATGTATAGGATAGTATAGAACAACACATAGGCTACTTACTTTTGTTTTTTTAATACCACTCGGACGTAGTCGCTGGCGTAAGCTAGTACAACATATTTGCCTGCGTCTTATTTTGCGCTAGTTATCTTGTTTTTTTTTATGTTATAAGGTGGTAAACGAGCACCCGGCCACCTAAATCCGCCAAAATGGCGAAGCGACTGCTGCCCATAGACATCCGCGATCGCAGATGCGTTGCCTACCCTTATCCGACAGAGGAGATACACATAAAGAGGACATTGCCCCTTCGTATGCATCTCCACCGTCAAATCCACTTCCCCTTCCCATCCTCTCCGTATAAGAAAAGGATGGTGAAGACAAAGGGACTAAAATTAGGCCTCCGGC
>NW_013525805.1:3581975-3587898 GCF_000836215.1 Papilio polytes
TGCTAAGATGTTAAAGCGGGCACTACAACTGTTAAATACTTGTAATTAAAAAGTATAAATAGCTATTAAAATAATTTCTGTAATCGGCCAGTTGTTGAGTTTATCCGTTACATAGAAAAATACAAATCTTTCCTCTTCATATTAGTAAAGATTGTAATTAATTAAAAATGTGATTAGATAAATTTGCTGACTACAAACTACATTACATATAGTATGATAATTCTGATAACGCCTTATTTTTGACACGATTCATTACACACTAAAAATTAATGATTAGAAAATATTCAATATTGATTATATAAGTATTTATATAAGGGGAAAAGATTTATTTGCGCTATGAAACTACACTTTAGTATAACTAAATTGTCCTTTACTTCTATGAAATAAGAATCTGCTATTTTCTTTCAAATTAGGTCTTATTATTTGCACCAATAGGCACTGTAAGCGAGTAGGCGACTAGTACTAAGCTAAGTTCTTAGCTATTAAATAGCTTCTGAAAGCTTAGCCTATAACCTGTTTATACTCAGTTCTGACAGTTTCATCTAAACAATGTAACCGTAAAGTAAAAACTGTACATGTGGGCAAAACTTTAAGCGACAGTTGAACTTTTGGATTAATCCCAACCGTCACCCCGCTCTGTCCCCACTTGAGACCAGATGAGAATAAAAACTTTCATCCGTCCCACCTTATGCGACGTGACGGTTGGAACTTATTTTATTTCATAACGGTTCCATCTGTCACCTTATTGGTGTTAGTGAGACTAAAAAGTGGGACGGGACGGGGACGGGGGATAGATCGGGGTGACGGTTGGGATAATCAGAACTGTTCAGTTATAGTATCTTAGAAATGCAGTTTAATTGAACACTAATGTCTGAACGTACGTAACAAGTACATTTTAGGTTTATTTTGCGTCTAACACTGGCTTCAATTCAAGGGCAAACTGAACGTATGTGTAAAGTTCTAAGTTCTTTATGTTTCTAAAATACGATAGTTTACAAAAGTACCATCGTTAAGTTGCATTTGGCGTCATGATCCCGAATCTCGCAGAATTAGTTTGTGCTATATATTACGAACCTGTACAAGATTACGTATTAACATTGTTATCTCTTAATTCTAAAGATAATTTTATAAATCTCTTGTCTGCAACATTATGTAATCTTTAATTTACGTTTTTAGGTAATTAGCTGATTTTATAAAGAGGAAAGATAAGTTTTATATGTAAAGAAAAAACTCAAAACTAATGAATTGATTTTAAAAGTTCCTTTACCAGAAAGCTACGTGTACTTTTGTTAGTGGACGCCTACGGTAATATTTCCACAGCAATCCTTACGACTTATAGTTCTTTCATGTTAGTTTTAAGATAAATTATCACACTATCCGTATATCCATTGTTTGTCAAGCTAAAACGAAGAGTTTTTATTATTCGTAACGATTTATTAACACTTTAAATGGTCGCCTTGTGAATTCACTTTCGTCATAACTATAGTACGATCGTGTTAACAAACGGCGTCTTAAATTATAACCCACGCTCACTTCACCATGTTATCTATATTATAAAGGGGAAAGATTTTTATTTTTGTATATATTGAAATAACTTAAAAACTACTGGGCCGATTTTAAAAATTCTTTCACCGTTAGAAAGGTAATATATCTGTGAGTAGTCTATATATTATAAGGAGGAAAGATTTATATTTTTGTATTTTTGTATGTATTGAAGTAACTCAAAAACTACTGGGCCGATTTAAAAAATTCTTGCACTATTAAAAGCTTCTTATCAAAGTAATATAGGCTGTATTTATACTATTTTAATTTCAAACGGACGAAGTCGCTAGCAACAGCTAGTATTATATAAAGTAATATTATATGATTTTAAGACTGTTTATAGTGTTTCTTACCTGGACAGCAACAGCGAGGGCGAGTAAAGCGATTGCGAACTTCATGTTGGAACAACGTACGAGCCGGGAGTAATTTTAATTAATGATAACACAATATTAACATTTGTCTATATATCTTTAGTTTATCAAGGCACAGGAAACTAATATGATAAAATAATTTAACATAACTTTTTGATCCGAAGATAAAATTGTAATTAAATACAATTATCGCCACGTTGTACTTCTTATCTGAACCGATTTCTAAAACTGATTTCTTATAATTGGGTTTTTATAACGATTAATTAAAATAAAACCATCAAAATATATAAAACTAAAATACGGTTTCTCTTGCCTGTAGATTTATATTTTTCTAGCTATGAGTTTAAAATTTAAAAAAAAAAAACCCTTACCTACTGAATCATTACCTACCACGGCCCAGTTGGATGAAGAACACCGCGGGGTTTAGTGAGCAGTCCGGCCGAAATATAAGACCGGGAGTCCCACACGATACTGTCCATTCTGCACGCAGCGCGGACGGTGCAGTTGCGTTAATGTATTCCCCGCGACAAAAAAAAACCTACTGAATAGTTTCTCGTTAAGGAAAGTCCCCAGTCTAATATGTATTTTAATTGTTAACGTGAATAAGAAAAAAAGGCGATCAAAATTTTCTAAAAGTACAAATTTTAATTAAAAAGCGACCTACGCAATACCGTCGAGCACTGTTTGACATCGTTTTTGGGCTATAAAGTGGGGCCTTAATTTTTCTAAAATTTTTATGCCCTCGGCATAATTTTTAACATTAAAACGTCTACAGTAACATCAAGTTATACCTCTTAGTATAACGGGAAATCTTCAAAAAAAAACCCTGTCTTCTAGGGGAAGACAGGGTTATGTGTAGTTTGACGCACTAAAACCGCTTAGGTGTCCAGTTTCTAGTGCAATAGAAGGTTCTAGACTCCATGGAACTCACCTGAACTCAAGGAAAAATATACGTACTTGTTATTGCCAGCATTTTTTTACATTTTTTTGTTAAACTTTGCATGGATATGTAACATTCTTTTTAAATAGTCCAGAACGAAATGGTTAAAGACCTCACAGAAAAATGGCATAAAATGGAAAGAATTTAGACATCTGTCATTTTTCTTTCCATCTTTTTTGTACAAGGGATGGATGGGAAGGGGAAATGTATTTGACAGTCGAAATTACATGTTACTTCGTTACAAACATCAAAGTTTTACATCGCCTTATGTACACTGGGAATAATAGGGAATATCCATGTACTTTTTTTCTTTTTTTAAACGATTCTACTTGTTATAAAATAACCACAAAAAAAATTGACGCGAAAATATTCAACCATTGAGCTAAAAATAATAAAATATCTTCGAGCGACTAAAACGCGACCGGAGTTGTCAATAGACAATTGACGTCAATCGTCTATTCCATTCATAACATACGCTCAGATGTCACTTCGACGTAAAACACAACAGTGTCTCAAGGTCAAAAAGTCAAAAATCGATTCATTTTTATTATTCCTGGTACAAATAAGTGTTAATTAATAATTCTATTCATTAATTTTTTATTTTAAAGTTGGTTTTAATATCGTGTTTACAGTAAAATACTTCAAGAGCGTATTTCTATATAAACTAACGTAAATGAACTGTGTATTGTCAACACAGCGACGCCATATTAGATAAGCCACTTGCTTCGACCAGTAGTGTGCGTTTTAGAACTTAGCGAGGGAATTTGAAAAAAGACACTTTTTAATGATTAAATTTTGCCACTAAATCACATGATATTTAAAAAAATCTTTGCAGGACTGTTTTTATACTAAAAAAGTATATTTAAAAAAAGTTTGGTACAATTTGGCGTCATATGCATATTGCCTTATTAAAAGAAACTCATATCACAATAATATAAATGTATTTAGTATACTTCGTTAGACTTACAGCAATCAAAAAATAAACTTTTACATACTAATAGCTTAACATTGTGTTCGAGATATTGCGTACAATTAAATTTAAATACACTTAGAGAAATTAAGTTACTGCTAAAAAATTAAAAAAAATTATCAAATCTTCAATTCTTTAACACTTCAAACGGAGTTACGACGCTAACATTTTCCTTTCTCCCCATTTTTAGGACTTTTAGACCAGGACCTGTTAGGTTCCCCCTCTCTAGGTAATGACCAACTTTTAGATCGTCGTTTAGGCGTGCTTAATTCTTTATCTTGTCCGTCTGTCCGTTCGTCTTGTTTAGGTGTGGTCGTACGCGGTCTGGTCTTCGATCTACTCCTAGACTTGGTCCTGGAACGCCGGCTACGAGATCTAGATCGCCTACGTGACCTAGATCGGCTATGGGTGGACCTGTAATGTGATAGACGAGTTATTACCACAGAGGAACTTTAAATAATCAATAAGGGATTCATCATCATCAACTTGCCCTTATCCCTTACGGAGGGTCGGCACAGTAAAATAAATAAAATAAAATTATGGACAAACAGACTGCTAATATATTTATAATGACTGAGATTTTTAAGATAACGTATTGCAAGTATTATTGGGAAGTGTGATAAGATGCAATAAATGATTATATAATTAATACGTCCGGTTTTATTATTGCTAACTTGATTTAAGGTCCATTTACACGAAACAATTCGTACAATGAATCTATACTAATATTATAAGGAGGAAAGATTTGCATTTTTAGAGGTTTTAATATTGCTAACTTGATCTAAGGTCCACGAAACAATTCGTTCAATGAATCTATACTATTAGGAAGAAAAATTGCATTTAGATGTTTGTATGTATTGAAATGACTCAAACACTACTAGACTGTTCTTAAAAATTCTTTCAAGATTAGAAAGGTAATTCTATGAGTAACATAGGCTATGTTTTTTATTATTTTTTTAATCTCACGTGGAAAAAGTCGCAAGCAACAGCTAGTTACTTCTAAAATTATTGCATATACAGTTTATATCACAAAATATTTAGAATATGACGCGTTATAAATACAATTTAATTGCTAAGGGCAATAAACTTACGTATTACAAAAATCAAAGTTACTCACTTAGATCTCCTTCTTGAACTGGATCGTCTACTTCTACTTCTTGATCGCCTGCTGCGTGATCTTCTACTTCTGGATCGTCTACTTCTAGACCGCGAGCGGGAATATGAGCGGTGTCGGGAACGCGAACGTGAACGCGAACGCGAACGCGAACGTGATCGCGAACGTGATCGCGAACGTGAATTCGAACGCGAGTACGAACGGTGAACGTGCATGCGATCACAGTGGCTGTTCCGTCCCTCTTGTGCTGTTAACTTCTTGAAGTATCTATAAATAGAATTGAAATTTTAACTTGTGTTCTGTAAAGACTAGCTGTTCCCGTGCGGCTTTATCCGCATGTAATTTTGAAAATTTCATTTTATTCTTTACATTTGACAATTTATCAATTGCAAATGTCAAAAAGACATGACATCATGACAAACCATGGCAACCTTGCTTCCTCGATGTTGGCAGCATGTCCATTTATTACCCAATTTATTTACCCCTAAGTTTAATAGCGTGAAAATGTAATATATAGCCTAAAGCGTGACGTAAGTGTATGGCTTTTTATTAAAAATAGGATTATTCAAAAACATGCTGTGATTGCTGACATCTTAGGCAACAAAGAAGAGTGTGTTTATGCTTTATTATAATAGTATAGATGATTTATGCTTTAACCTTATCTTGTATATGTTGGGAATAATTCTGATTTTATGTGTAGTATGTAAAGAGATTCAAAAAATAAAGAGAAAGCATAGTTGATACTTCACTTAGACATTTTTCTTGAGACCCAGTGATAGAGATGGTAAGGAGTAAAAGGTTAGTTATAGTATGGGCATGTTATGAGGAGGGATGAATCGCTTGTTACAAAACGGACGTTAGTTATGAGTGTGGAAGGGTACATAGGTAAAGGTAGACCTAGAAAGAGATGGATGGATTGCGTGAAAGGTGACATGATCAAGGGAGTGATGACTGAGATGACATATGTTACGAGGACAAAAACCTGT
>NW_013525805.1:3588230-3596284 GCF_000836215.1 Papilio polytes
GTAGTGTTTGATTTTCAATACATACAAGAGTACAAATGTTTCCCCTTTATAATCAGTATTCTTCTAGATTCTCTACATGTATATTATTCATCGAGTTTCTTTCAGCAGTTTAGGCTACAAACTCTAACCAACATCCATCTAAACTTTTATACCAAAATTAAATGAGAAAAGATTTGTATTTTTGATTTTTTGTACGTTTTAAAATAATTCAAACGCTACTGAACCGATTATAAATACTCTTGTAAAAAGCTATCAGCGAGTACCATGAGTTGAATTTTACTATTTTTAAATGTCATATGGTCGAAGTCGTGGGCAAGAGCTAGTATAATTCATAAACGGATACAATTACTTTGCGGGAAGGGAAACCCCGGCGGCGGCGCGCACGCGTACGGATAGGGGAAGCCATACGGAAACATTCCCGGTACTGAAAACAAACATTTTTTTATATAAATATAAGGAGGCAAACGAGCAAGTGGCCACCTGAATCCGCCAAAATGGCGAAGCGACCGCTGCCCGTAGACATCCGCAATTGCAGTGCCTACCCTTATCCGACGGAGGAGGAGACGCACATAAAGAGGATATTTCCCCTTCCTATGCATCTCCTCCATCGTCAAATCCACTTCCCGTTCCCATCCGATCCTTGTAAGAAAAGGGTGGTAAAGAGAAAGGGACTTAAATTAGGCCTCCGGCACCAAACTCATCAGACGAAACACGGAATTGCTTCCATTTCACGTCTGTCTTCTGTGTGATCGTGGTATTACACCGGGCACTACACACTACCACTTTAAAACATATATAATTTAACAGAAAAAATGTTTACAAAAATAAATCTTAACTTTTGTATAACTTTCAATTGTAAATTTCAAAATTACTCAAATGACAAAGTCCTCTACCATTGGAACAATTACCATTACCGAGGCAATAATGCTTCTTTGCTATCTCTTTTTCCAAATTACAGTAGAACCTCGATAAGTTAGAGTCCAAGGGAAACACAAAATACTTTAAGTTATAGAGGTTTTAAGTTATCAAGGGTCTATATTATAGAGGTTTTGGGCTTGATGGTAAGGGAACATTATTTTTTGAAGTTAAAGAGGTTTTTAAGTTACCGAGGTTTGAGTTATCAAGGTTCTACTGATTTTAGCCAAAATAATTACCGTTAAAATAGCCTATATATTGTCGTAAGTGTAGAGTTATTTATTAAAAAAGTGATATTCAAAACAATACTGTGATTGACAACATACATAAGAAATAAGTATTTACGCTTTATTATATTAATATAGATTTGTGTTTCAAGATACCTGGTGGTTTATATTCATACTCCCTCTCGGGCGTCGGTAGCTTCTCCTTCTTGATTCTCTTGTTAGTTCTTTCATCTTCTGAGGACAGTGAACTGATAGGAGAGACCTCTCTCGGTTTCTTCGTTTCCAAAGCTGAACGTATCACTATTCGTCCTGAAAAAAGAAATATAAACATATTCACAACTTTAAAATCCGGCTTGAAGGACCAATGACTTCTGCATTAGTCCTTCAAGCCGGATTTTGTACATAAAATAACCTTA
This sequence comes from Papilio polytes, assembly GCF_000836215.1. NCBI lineage: Eukaryota > Metazoa > Arthropoda > Insecta > Lepidoptera > Papilionidae > Papilio > Papilio polytes. The sequence continues at coordinate 3,589,789 of NW_013525805.1, forward strand.
TTAAGGCATAGTTTAAAGGAAGTATAAAGATACTAGCTTTCGCCCGCGACTCCGTCCGCATGGTATTAAAAAAATAAAAGTGAGTAGCCTATGTGTTCTTCTAGACTATGCTTTCATCTATGTCAAATTCCATCAAGATCCGTTCAGCCGCTTTGATTACAAACTCTAACAAACATCCATCTAAACTTTCGCATTTATAACTTTAGTAAGATTATTTGTTTTTCTTTGTCTTAAGATGGCAAATATTCAAGCGGCCACATTAACTCGTCGAAATAGCGAGGCCACCGCTACCCATAAACATCTGCCCACAGATATGTTGTCTACTTTTAAGCTACCAATCATTACGACTATCCTTAATAAAGATTTAGTATTAAAATCTAATTAGAGACTTCTTAAGTAAAATATATAGCCAAAAGCTTGTTGTGAGTATAGTGACTGTTATTAAAGAAAGAGTTATTCAAAAATATGCTATGATTGCATACATCCTACGCCATAAAGTAGTGTGTGTTTACGCTTTATTATATTAGTATAGAAGTATAGATTAGAAATTACAGAACCTCGATAAGTTAAAGTCCAAGGGAAACACAAAATATTTGAAGTTATAGAGGTTTCAAGTTATCAAGGGTCTTTGTTATAGAGGTTTTGGGCTCTGATGGGAAGGGAACATATTATTTTTTGAAGTTATATAGGTTTTTAAGTTACCGAGTTTTAAGTTATCGAGATACCTACTGTATATAAAAAGTCTAAAATGCTTACCATCTACCGCTTGCCTGAGTAGCTCCCGCTGTTTGTCAAGCTGGTGTTCCTGGGCCCGTTTGAATCTGTCCACGACTCGGGACCGTGTGATTCTCTCCTCGCTACTGTAGTACCTCTCATTCACACTGCGCTGCAACTCCGGACGTAACTGGAATATTTTACACTGGTCTTATTAAAAAGCTATAATATAATTGAGTAACATAGGCTTTTTAGCTATACTCTATAGTAATATAATAAAGCGTAAACACACACTACCTCGTGGAATAGGCTGTTAGCAATCATAGCTTATTTTAAAATAATTCTTTCTTTAATAAAATACCCTACACTTACCGACACGCTATAGGCTATATATTTTCACTTTATTAAACTTAGGGGGTAAATAAATGGGAAAAACCTACATATGTGAAAGGGACCATAAACTACAAGCTGCCAACATTAAGGAAGCAAGGTTAGTATGGTAATGGTAATTTTGACATTTGCTATTGAGACTTTGATAAATGTAAACAATAAAATAAAGTTTTTATAATTTCATGCAAATGAAGCAGAATGGGAACAGCTAGTGACCTAATATTTTACAATTCTGCATCAACATAACTAGTCTACACTTATATAAAGAGGAAAGGTTTGTATTTTTTTATTTTTGTATTAATTAATAAATAATTTAAATTAAATTTAAAATATATAAATTAATTAATAATAAGTTAAATTTAACAAACTCAAAAACTACTGGGCCAATTACAAAAATTCTTTCATCATTAGAAAACTGTTTTCGTCAACTGAAATTTATAAATTTCACGAAGACGAAGTCGCGAGCAACAGCTAGTAGACAATAAATTCAATCACCTCAATTCTTTTGAATAGTTCCTCAATAAGTCGAATTGCTTGCAACTTTTTCTGTTCATAAAACAGTTTCTGCCGTTCTTCTGCTACCTTCTTGTTGATATCCACCTTGTCCTGCACCATTAATTTAGCAAGTCTCTTTTTCTTTCTCCTCTCTTCCCTTTCCCTCATCTTTGCCAATTTCTCTTTTTCACTTGTTTCATGTTTTTGTCTGGAAAAATGAAATCATTTTAAAATTTAGTACATTCAAACTCATAAAGGTAAACCATTCTTATAAGAATTTGAGATTTATCACTAAATAACATTTGCCTGTGATGTTGTCTGTGAGAATTAAAAACCTCAGTAAGTCTGTGTGTTCTTCCAGACTCTATATTACATCTATGCTAAATTTATTTTGATATCCATTAAGCTATTTTGTAGATATGAAGTAACTAATCTGTCCATCCATCCCATCTTTCGCAATTTTAATATTAGTATGATATAAAATGAGAGTTTGAAGTTTGAATACTACATAAAATAAAAACAAAAATTACCTTTCTTTTGCTTCCTTTTTGGCTATCCTTTCTTTCTCTATTCTGTCCTCTTCTTCCTTGGATCTTTGCCGAGCGATAAGTCTCTCTCGGACTATAGCTCTTCGTTTAACAGCAGCATCTGTCATATGCTTACTTCTGTCAAAGTCTACTCGTATGGAACACCACTCAGATATATCATCCTTCTTACGTAACAACTTTTTTCCCCGCAATGCATCCATACAACGTACAAAGCCCACATACTCACTAAACTGCAAGTAACCTTCAAAGTACATTTTTGACTCCATTGCAGAAATAGTTATACCTCTTATAACTTCTTTCATCTGCATTCTAAATGGATCTGCAGCGGGAACATCCACTTGTCTTAATGCACCAAACTTTTCAAACACTTTTTTAAACAAACTCTCAGATGGAACTCCATCATCGTAACTGTCATTTTCATGAACAAACCAACTGATTGGTATATTTGAGATGTGTACTGTGTCAGGACGTTCGCCCGGCTTCATCTCATCCATGTCAGTAGCATCGCGGAAGAAAGAATCCCAAGTATGTCGACTTGGAAATTCCGACTTGGCTTCAGACACTTTCACTTTCAACTGTTCTGGGAAATCATTTAACTGGATAACGCGATTCTCCAGCTGAGCCAGCACTCGGCTCAATTTCTCACAGCTCTCCAACTCGGCGTCAAACCTTATCACTTCTGAACTATGTTTTGTCGCTTTTAACATTGAAAATGTGTCAGGTTGGATCATTTTGCGTATTTTCTCCATCAATTCGAAATTTGATATCGACTTGCCGTAAACCTTTTGTGAGGGAAGCTGAACAGAAATATTAAGCTTTGCGAAAGATTTAAGATACAAACGCTGTGGTAAATACAAAACCACAGCGTCTGATGAGTCCCTGCATACCTGTATACTCATCGTAAAAAATTAAAAGTTAATTTAACTACTAATTATATTAAAAACAAAAAGTTATTACGCTCAATACAAAAGTTAACGATAAAAATAAGAAAATAATTGCATGTTACAACAAATGAAAGGCAAATACTTAATGATCACTAAATAATTATGAATATATTTAAATGACCAATGCATGATGCAGGAACAGCGACCATATTAAATGTATGTGTATATTCAAAATCTAAATATTTAAATAGAATTATCAAATTTAGCATTCAAAAATCCTAAATTTTTCGCTTTTTGCAAAACAAGATGTCAGAATCAGAATCTCATGTCAATGACATTTTGACAATGCTAAAAATATAGACTATACAAAAATATAGGCTAAAAATAAATAACATATGAATAGTCTATAATGAATAAGGACATTTCATGCAAAATGTTTTTCCAATATTCACGAGGTTAAGGTTTTTGTCCTTAGATTTTTACCAATAATTACTGCTTACTTCTACGTGGTGAGGCGATGACTCTTACTTGATAATCCACTGTAGTACGACCACCTTCCGACTCCCTCGCTGGACATGTGCATCAGCAGATACAGATATTTGTGTAGAGGCAACAGTATGTTATATTCCATACCAAGAACATTTTTTTCGCACACTGTGCATTGAAAATGACATGTCGTACCACGTTTCTTATGAACCTGATTAATTTAAAGAGACACATATCAGGCAAATGCTGTAGATGCTGTATTCCTTCAACGTTACTTGTCGCTTTACACTAAATGTGAATTAAACTACTGATGGAATAAAAGTCTTCATTGTAAAGAATCTTTTTATTTCGTTTATCAGAACTCCACAAGACAGTGTCCTGTTCCACTCAATTTACAATTCACAATCATTTAGATTTACATCATACTGGAACTTATAAGCTTATAACTATATCATAAATAATTTAGCATATAATTTTACATGGCTGTGATATAAGGTTACAATAAATCTTCATAATTAAAAGTGAAGACTATTAAAATATTTATAGAGTAACAACTACCAGAGATTTATTTTGTCATGTACACCAACAAATGTTTGAAAGAAATCTCAAACATAAAATGCGTATTAAATACATTTAAATATTACAAAGTAAATATTAACTCTTTCACTTACCTAAAATGCCAATTAATAATTATTCTTAAAAATAATTTACAATTAATTTTTTCACTGGTTTTGCCAAGAAATTTTCACATAAAATTTTACATAATACAAAAAAATGGTACAAATAAAGAAACAGCTTTGTGCGTTTAACTAATTCCTTTTTATAAGCCTCATTAATTTGACATAACAAGCAAAATCAATACAAAAATTCTGGCAGATAATAAATTACATTTCCTATCCTATTAAATTTTAAAATTATGAAAATATAACATGCTGGTCATATTTTCTAAAATACTTCAGGCCAATTATTTATTTGGTCTATATCATACTATATACAAAACAGTAAAATCTGCATTTATAAGAAAACCTTATAGGTCATGCTTTTTCTAGAAGAAATAAAAACCACCATGGACTTCCATAGCACAGCACTTTAGGAACAATCTCTAAAAGTTAATTCACACAAGGCTAGTAAATAATAGAGCACAAATTTAGTAGCTAAAATATTTTCATTTGTTATATGAAACTTACTAAATTACTCGCTACTTGCCCAAATTACTAAGCCCAGTGCACACTAGGCATAGGCTAGTAATATTGTCAATTAACAATTAAATAAAGTAGATTACCAAATTATTTGGTCAAGTCAATCTATATTTTCCGCAAGTAGCTCCCCATGAGTCACTGTTTACCTACGTAAAACTAGTTTAAACCTCTTGTTTTGATCAATTTCATTAATAAATAGGAGCAATGATCTTACAAAACATAACTTGTATATTATATTGCCACAGTAATACAAATGATTTTTGTTCAGTGGATTTTAGCTACTAAATTTATCAGAACTTGACTAAATTACTAAAGTGTGAATTGGTGAGTTTTTAGATATGTATTAAGTTAAAAGAATTCCATTTTGCATGATGCAATATTTTAACCTTTGTGAGTCCATTACTGGTATTGACCATTTCAATTATCTTGGAGGTTCAAGGTTGTCCCCTTTCCCCGCTGTAGGCAGTTACATCTAAGTGTTCTGAACAACTCAAGCATTGTTCAAAATTGAAAAGATATTTGAACTCTCAATACTTAGTTTTATAGTTAAATAACTAACAAGGATATCCAACCTGGAGAGTCGGTGCTGCTTTGTTCCATCGGAAAATACATAAAACTGACATGGATATAAAAAAAAGAAGACATTACATGACAGCATCTTGAGAATTTGTTCTGACATTAACAGGATTATTCTAGGGAGCTGTCACTTGGTTTACTTATGCACAAGTCAGTTATCCTTGTTGATGTATACCTTTAAACAATTTTATAAACAGAGTAAATATTTACAAATTTCATATTTACTTTAAAACCAAAAGTTAAACAGTGTCTTTGAAAGTTGTACATGCATTCTTTTAGCTATGAAATAATTAAAAATAAAATTCTCAGTCTTCTATTAAATAGTTAGTGTAGATTGTTTACAATTTAGATCTATACATTTATAATATTTATACATACAATTTGTACAAATATGGAAATAAATTGACATAACAATAGAACATAATCTATATTTACAGCGTTGATAAACGCTAGTATTACTAAATACTCTAAAATGTCTTAAAACACGACCTATAGTTCATATTAACACTTTCACATTTATTACAACTATAAAAAGTTTATGCACTGATGGAGTACATTTGAGACGCACATCAATGTTTCTATCCAAGCCACTTCATTGTCTTAAACTCACTGGTACTTAAAAATTAATCGGATTACACTTTTATGTTGCAAATTTTCTTTCCTGTTCAATAGAAAGGCTGCTTACAGGATTTTTCAGAAACACAAAAAAATCTTCAAACAACCAAACTCTTGATATTCCATAGCTGAATCGAATTATCTAACAATTCATTAACCACATTGGTATTTAACTAAGTTCAAATTTGCTAGTCACCTATCAGACTTGGAGATAGCAATCAAGATATGATAGCATTGTTTAACTGTTTCTTAAACAAGTTCTGAGGGATTTCTAGATTAAACTTTTCCCTTATTTATGTTTGTATGCTTTTGGTATGTTAGTTTTTAGATCCGGGGGCAATAAGCGGGAACACCGATATATTAGACACCCAGATATCCACAATACCAAAGGAACTGCAGATGCATTGCATTTGCTTTCTTGAAGGACTCTAAGTGGTTTGAAAGTTTGTTTAGTTGGCACGTGCTCGCTTAGCATGTTGTGGGTGTGCATGGGCCGGTCTCGGGGTCTGCTGCTGCACGTGCTCTTCCAGCGCCATGCCAGACCGCAACATGTACTTGATCTGCAGCATGTGTTGCATCACGTCGCGGA
>NW_013525805.1:3597081-3610282 GCF_000836215.1 Papilio polytes
AGGTAGGCAACGCAACTGCAATTGTGGATGTTTATGGGCAGCGGTCGCTTTTCATTTCGGTGTATTCAGGTGGCCGCTTGCTCGTTTGCCACCTTATATTATAAAAAAAATAGTCTTATTTGAATATTTTTTCTTTTCGCAAATCTTTAGAGGTTGTAAGGACCTAAATTTAATATTATTCTTATATATTATCAAGTAAATGTTACCTTATACGGCGTATGGTTGCCATTTGTATTGATGTCTGCTATAGGGGTAAGCCGTTTGCGCGGCTCCACGGACAGAGAGGTTGAGTGGCCATTCATTGTCCCGGTTGTGACTTGAGGTGGAACACTGCAACAATATACAAGTATTACTAATATTATAAATGCAAACTCTGATAGAAATGTATGGAAAAGCTGAGCCGACCCTTCGTAGGTACAAAGATAAGTCAATGATGATTGTAAATGCATAAGTTTTGATGTTTCTATGCATCTCCAGAATGGCTGAATGAATCTCGCCGTAATTTGAGTCAGGAATAACATACGGTTACATACAGACGGTGCCGCGAGCGACTACTAGTGATGATAAAGAGTAACATCAATAGGTCCTAAATGTAACTCTTTCTGGAGGTATATATGGATGATTTTAATTAGAAAAAAATCATAAAATATTATATAATTTAGAAGGCGTGGTCCATATCCAACCTCAAATGTACGATATGATATACCTAAGTCATTTACACCCCAAAAACGGAAGTTTGTAGTTTTTGGATCACATTTTTTAAAACAAGCTATATGTAAACTACATAATGAAGCATGGATGAAATGAAGTGAGGATAAAAGTAATGAACGGAATTACAAACATCATGTTTATTCTAATCTATATGTATTTTTGCTGGCTTGTCAAATTGTACTTATAATACTTAATTAGATAAGAATAGATCACTGTAGTTGATAGTAGGGTGTTTTGAGATTTAAGTATTATCAAAGCTCAAGATAAGATAAAAGCTGGTTTATTACTTTCATATAAAAACATGTCAACTTTCATAATTAAATACGAAAAGTTCAGTATGAAATCACACATCACACTAACAACTTATTAAAGGGTTTTCAAATATTTACAGATATTAAAAAAAAAAAGTTAAACGTACAAAAAAAAAACATAGCTGCAGTAAAAAGCCTTGATGAATATGTAAATATATATTCTATTATAGTATGGAGAAATTTTCTAACATACAAGAATGTTTCTATAAATGGTATTTGGCGGGAATGGTACATTCGAGAAATCCACGGTGTTCCACTTTTGGAAAAATTGCCTTGTTCACTGCAACGAGACAGACACCGCCTCTCCTACATTATCTAGCTGTTCCAGTGCGGCTTCATCCGCAAATGTCCAAATTCAAATGATAAATGACAATCGCTTCCTCAATGTTGGCAGCTTATAGTTTACGGTCCCTTTCGAACATGAAGGTTTTTTTCGAATTTATCTAGCCCCTAAATTTAATAGCATGAAAATATATAACCTAAAGCGTGTTTTAAGCGTAAGGGCTTTTTATTAAAGAAAATATACTAGCAGTGGATCACTGACTTTTTTCGTTCAAACACATTTATAAGCTGCGTTGTATTGATTTTTGTTTCGCGTCTCGTTTAAAAATGTAATTGTAGCTTTTAAGTTGAAACACCGCCAATTAGCCTGACTGTACATATGGTGAGTATGATATAAGATGGTATAAGAAGCATGCTCACTTCATGGTGTTGGTGTTCGCAGTGCTCCGCACCAGAGGTGGGGGCGGCTGCTGCGCCATCGCCATTGTTATTGAACTGTTCGGAAACTGCAACCAACGATACACATGTTTCACAACACCGACCAAACGCAAAATATATATACAGAATAAATTAACCACTACAAGCTCCTGGCTCTCTTCACACAGTCGAGGATCCCATACAGGCAAAGAAAATAACAATATAAATTTATCAAAATAAAAACCCACCATTTTTGAATTTGTAGCAAGCTTAGGAAATCTATAACACATGCATGTAGGGAAGTAAAAAAGGTAGCATTCAATAATCCTGGATTCAAGTCTTTCATACTAATTTTAATGTATTTTACATTTCCAAAGAGTATTTGTGTATACCATACTTAGTAAAGTTTTTTCATATCCAGCAATGAAATTATATATTTAGGTTGCAAATTGTTATGGTTTAATGCAACCAATCACATCATTCAAATTTATACAAATGTGGGTTTACATTGTTCAAAAATATGCTATTTCTGATTTTTCAAGATGCTTCCCACGTTAGAGAAATATGGTAAAAAAATTATGAACATTTTTCCTTAAAATATGTATTGCTTGTGTTTCCATTCAAATAAATTGTGTGATTCATTGAATATTATTTAATTTTTATTGTTTTCAATGGAAATCGCAATAAAATAAGCTCCACTTCAGTGCATTATTCAAACCCTACAACCTAAACATTTTTATCTTTTTTAATATTGGAATTCGAAATGAAATATTTGTTACGTTCTTAGAGAGTGATCATGTAAATATTTTCAATAAGTACCATTGTGGTTTTTTAAGTGTGTATAAAACCCTCGCCTCATGAGATCTAATTAAAAATACGGAATTAATAACTGCATCGTTGGAGCATAAAAACCTCGTGCAATTGCAACGAAACTAGGCGCAAATTAAAAATACATTTCTTGAAACAATAAAACCAATGTTCAAAGTTGAACTTCAATTATATTTAATTGTTCAAAATATTATCTTTGCAACATAAGTAAAACAAAGACACAAATATGTACGACATAACATACGAGATCGAGGACCACGCCTTAGCTATTTTTTTTTAATTTAATTTTCAGTTAATTGTATATGAATAAAATGAGAAAACTACGCTAAAGGGCTCTGAAAGGGGTAGTGTGTAGTTTGTATAGTGTATAATTAGCGCGAGGTTTAGAGTTACTGACCTGCACGTTCCGTTGATGCTGCGAGCGGTGTTGCGGCATGCTGGCCGCCAGGTTATAGCGCGCTGCCGCCTGCGCTTGCGCCGCCACTTGCGCCTACCACCACGAAAAACATCAAACATCTGTATTTGTCTCTACTTACAACAAATTCTATAGCAATTCTCTCTCTTGTATAAGGGTGAGAATAAAGTACGCAATATCGTTGATGAATCAATAAACGTTGCGAGAAAAATGATCGGGGATCTTTGTATTCAGGAGTAAATGACTGGCATGTGTTGGTGCAATCCCTATTGTATGGTCAGTTTTGTGTTGTACCTGTGCGAGCCGCAGCACCTGCTGCGTTTGCGCCTGCGAGAGCGCGCCGGGCAGATTCCAGTTGTTGGCGAGTGCTTGAACAGCAGCTGCGGTAAGTCCACCGTGCGGTATTTGTAGCGCTGCCGCCGCGGCTGCGGGCGAATGCCGCGTCGCAGGTCGGCGGCCGCGCGCCCCGCCCATCGCCGCCGCTGCGCTCGCACTGCTCGCCGCGTGCGCACTGCTCGTGCCCGGCGGCGGGGCGGGCGGCGCGCGTGTCCATTGCCCACCGCCTGATGCCGACCCTGTACATCACACATTGATTACATTGTCTAGTAATAACAAGTAAAGAAACGAATATTTTCTCGCGCAAATTGCTTAAATATTCATACTTGTAATAGTTAATCCCATAAACATATGTGAAGATAATTAAATTTTCTATAATTTTAAACACCAATTTAAAATTTTAGCTGTTTACGTAGTTTGTTATGAGCATTGTTTTGCGATTTGACGTCATAGCCATTGTCAGAGTGGACTTCCACAACACGCAATTGTTTAGATAATATGACGTTATAAAACCGCAATATCCTTTCCTCCAGATCACACTTACGATCCGAAAGACGGACATGGATATTTCAATTCGTTAATAATAGAAAAAAAAACTAACAAAATGATTAAATGTCGAAGGCAACCAATTGTTTTAAGAAATGTGCGACATTTCTCTTTCTATTCCAAAACAATAATACCACACTTAAGTTAGAATTGTATTGATCAGTTAAAAGGCAGACCTAAAGTTATCTGTGAATAGTCATGCAAATTATTTTTATCATGTCAAGGCTCTCTGAAGGTTTCGCGTCTTTCTCGAATGTCTCACTGCCAACGGCAATGAACAAGGAAAACAAGTATTATGTACATACAAATATGTATACTATGTAACACTCAAAATTAAGATAACTACTATTCAAATAGAAAAACAGTGACAGTTTTAGGTTTGTGGGTCAAATAGATTGTTTATTTTAATATAGATTGAAATGAGATACGGATTTTACGATACGAGGATTTTAAGACAATTCTTGGCATATTATTAAAATGAGAGATTTACGTAGTGGTTGGTAAAATGTTTAAATTACAAAATTATATCATGCCAAAATCACTATTTTAAAATTTTAAATTTAATGAGTTACTTCTAAATTACTATATTGGTCTTACAATAATAATCTTCTGAACTAAATCATAATGAGAACAACTAGAAATATAGCTTGCCTACAAATTCATATGTGCAGGATTAAAAAATTACTTAGTAAATAGCCTATGTTTTACATCTATGCCAGTTTTCATTAATATCTGTGTAGAAACAAACATTCATCCATCTTTACAAACTTTCACATGTATAATATTAGTATAATATTTCACTATCAAAATCTACTTAATGATTAGATCTTGTGGCTTCTTTTAAATTCATTTGTGTGTATATTTCTGAACAACAAGTGTGTTTGTACAGAAATATCTTAATCAATGTTTTGTATAGATAAAATGTTAAGATTCAAGACAAATTGGGTTAATATGTTACAAATTTCATTATAAACTTTATATCCTTATAATAAAGTCTAATTTGTACTAATATCAATACATTCTAGAGATCTAATGTACTTTTAATGGTATTTAGTTACAAAAGCTGAATAAAAAATTGGCGCCAACATATTGAGGCAGTTTAATTAGCTTTTTTAGACAGAGATTAATATTCTCTTAGTTTCACTAACATTTTGTATTAGACATTAACTTTTATAAAGGCATCTGTAAAGACTTAAGAACTGTTTTGTAAATACCTGATAAAAAAAAACATACATACATATGTAATATTAAGGATACTGCTGTTCAGTTTAAACATATTTAATATTAATATAGGTTTAATACTGTGTTATGTTGATAATTATCACTTTCACATGCAACAAAAATATTAGAAATGCATTATAATTGTACTAACAATAATTGCTTACAATTACATTGTTTACTATACTTTTTGCTAGTGTGCATTTTTAATGCACTTTCTACATTTTTATTGCAACTAAAAGCAATAAATTTGCCTGCATACTGTTTACATTTAACAAATTGCCATCACAGAATACTTACTGATGCAATTTTCATATTTTTGTACTCTTTGATGTCAATGACTTATCAGGCAAGTACATATAGAAAATTAACTGTAGGTTAAGATAGCTTAATTACACATTATATCAGCTAACTAATAAGTGTCCCATTAAGAAAAGCACAATTGTTACAATTACCTAAAAACAAATGTAACCTTACAGAGAGACTAAAAGCCTTTCCCACTATTGGCTGATAAAGGCTCAGATAGCTTAAAAGTGACATCGCTATCAGATAAGGGAACAAAATCCAATATTCCCATCACATATTTTACATATTGGATTGTTATCGGACATTTGACCATTTGGTGGGACATGCTTATATTGTTGTAACTTAAATAAATGTGGATGATTTATAAATTTTAGTTAAACACTAGATATACTTTGTTACGAAACATATTAAAAAAGAGACATATCGGATCAGTCCATTTAAATAGCAGCCAGTGTACAAACAAATAATAGATTATATTATTGCAAGAATATTTATTTAAACCTTAATATTCTTAAATACATGAATTTAAAAAATATTGATTGAAAGTTATTGATATATTGTATAACAGTTATGTATTAACAGACTTTTGTAAATGGATTAGACCACATAAAAGTTTTCACCAAGATTAATCCTTCTAGAAAATTGTCGAGATATTAAAGATTTGATAAACCAATACTTTCCCCCGCTAGTTTCATTTATTTATAAGATTATGAGGTAAACTGTTCCACACTTGGAATATTAAATTTTGTATGATATTCATACTAATATTATAAATCCAAAAGTTTAGATGGATGTTTGTTAGAGTTTGTAACCTAAATGGCTGAATCGATGAAATTTGGCATAGATGTAGAGGATAGTCTATAAGAACTAGGCTATTTACTTTTGATTTTTTTTCCAATTCATCCAGACTGAGTCTCGGGCAAAAGCTAGTATATAAATGAATATTTCATAAGATATTCTAGACAATATTGCTATTTATAATGAATACCAGTTCTATCTTACTCATATCATAAATGCTAATGTTCCGCTGGATGTTTGTTAAAAGGCATCTCCAGAATTGTTTACTTGATTAAAAAATAGTCTAAAAGAACAAATAGGGTACTTATGATCCTGAAAATATGTATGAATTCTGTAGGATACATTTGATTGATATATTTACTTAATAACATTGCAACGATTCTAGTTACCTTATTGAAATTTAGTACAAATATGGAACATAGTCTCGAATACCATAAGAGATCCTTTTCACTCATATTTTAATTCTGCACAGACGAAGTCGAGGGAAAAATATAGAGTATTGTATGAAAAAAAATCTCAATATAAAAATTACCTTTGGCTGATATTAGTAGCTGCGACTCCACCACTTTGTTGGGCCAGTACTCCTCGAACTCCGTTCCTGGCGGGAAGTAGCTCTTAATGTCCGACAAACTTATCACTGAACAAGTTTCGCTGGCAAACAGTTCATTCCGTATTCCTTGCACTTTACAGCAGAACTTCAAATACGACAGGTCCCAGCCTTTCAGCTGATCCGCCTTCAACTTTAAGTTGTCCGTCTCACCTTCAAAATAAAATAATGGAACAAACTTTTGATTATCACGCACTGTGTACGGCACTACAGACTCCTTGTTTATCCTAATGAAGCCACACTTGTCCTTATTATTGGTCGTACCACGTAACAATTTGTTGTAACAAACGTCCAAGAAATTATAGAACTCGTAAGCATCCGAGAGTCTCACCACTAAATCCTTCTGAGTGAAGGCATCACGACCAAACTGACCGTCACAATGTCGCGTGTTTATCTCGTTGAGAAGCCGCGCTTCCACTTCCGTAATATAATAGCTCCTGATACATGTACAGGAGTAAATGTCCGCGTGTAGATAGTTCAAATACTTGTTGAGAAGCTTTATCTCCACCATGCGAACCGCAACATACTTTTCGCCGGAACGATAGATGTAAGGTATATGACATTTGCCGAGCATATCCCAGCCGAAATGACCTTTATAACTGGCTTCATCTGGGGCCGGCGTCTTCTTTTCATCAGAAGTGGGCCTCTGCACCTCGATTGATACACCATTCTTTCGGTTTAAATAATTCAGGATGCCCATCTGACCTCCAGGGCCAACAGGTGCCGCTCCCGCCAAACCTGGAGGCCGAGGCACCGCTGCAGAAGCTGCTATTGCCTTCGCTTTATTGGCCTCCACCATCTTAGCAGCCAATTCCCTGATCTCCGCCTCATCAGGCCGCTCGGTTTTCACCTTCACTATCGTAGTTTCCGTCATGTTTGAGTTTTCTTAAGCCACTGTACTCAACAAGTCCATAAGATCCAGGAGATAGGCACGACTACATCATATGTCCGTTTGTGACATTAGCTTCTGAAAGCTACGTAAACACTAGCACTGCACTCCGTAACAACTGCACTGAAATCTTGACAGGTAATTGTTTCAATTCTTTAACAAAATATGCGATCGTTGTTTATTCAACACAATTTTTTTTCGGAAATTCAATTACGCCCAAACGTGTGTATGCCGGCGACGACCTGCGGCGACTAAGGATAAGGTGGAAAACAAACTTCCGTCTTGTTGTTTGTATAACTTTTTGAAACTTCCCAGTTATTTATATTATTATTCGTCAAAACTTTTTCAGAATTGAAGAAAACTCTTCAGGAAAATTTTAAAGAAATATCTCCTATCCTCACGCATAGTTTGCGGGAACATGAATCCCAAATTTTGTGTTCACGAGGGAAATGCCCAATACCGTTGTATAGTCTCGTGGGGAGTGCGGTTCATGTATATTTTTCACCTTTTGGTGACTCAGCATTGAACAAAATGGCTGCCGACAAGGCTTTGTTGGCCAATCAGGCCAAAGCTAGTGGTATACATACCTACAAAAATACCGTCGATGACGTAGCCGCACTCCTTACGAGACTAGTTCTCAAGGACTTTTCATAACTTGCTGCTAAACTATGAGCCTGTTTTTGAGTTTCAAAAAATTCAATAAGGACCATATTTTTTTTTGTAAATTTACCAATTTTTTGACATGTTTAAATCCTTATTTAGACACATAATTATTCCTGATTATAAACAAGATTTATGATTGTACTCTTACAAAGTAGGTAGTCACTATGGATAGTCTCGTAACACTGTCGACATGTTAGAAGAAAAATTACTTCGACTAAGCACGTTAAAATCAACTCTATTTCGATAGCAACAGAGTGCTATCATGTGCCGCCTAATAAGATATTCCGCCTTAATGCCTCGTGTAGTGAGACTAGCCGACGCGCGCATTCCACTAACAATAATCCCCTGCATGAGTGAGCGGGACAGGAATAAGTAAAAAGTAGATGTCAAATGTTTAGGTATTTTACTATGAGCGTAAAGAGATCGTAGGTAGATATATAATGCAATTACAAGCTTACGTAAGCACTTCTAACCTACTTATAAGCGAAATACTAAAGTAAAACTGTTTTAGCTTAATTTTTATTTTAATTTTACTCATTTTTGAAAATAATAAAAATGTTGATAAAAAATAGAACCGCGTATTATTATAGATTTATTGATTACTAGACACATCAGGTTTTCCTAATTATTTAAAAACAGAAAAAAACACAATTTTCAGCTACATCCCGGAAGATCTTTTTCCTCGCTATAGTCTTGTCTAATTGATGTTTATTTTAATTAACGTTTTTGATCCTTGATTTATATTTTAGGCACAAAGTTTACCTCGGCTGAAAATTGAACCAAGTTACAAAGTTTACTCGAAGATTTAATTTTTAGCAAAACAATTTACTACTTTAAACTAAGACCTAACGAAATAAGTGGTTCCAAGTCTCCAAAATTTTTGGCTTCAGAGAAGTAACATTTACCTTTCTGTCATACTACCCCAATTTATGGTATTGGATGGGGTGTTAACTTAAAGGACATTAGTATACCATAACTTGGTAATACTGATGGATACAAAAGATAAATGAATTTGTGTTACATTTGTGATAACAAAACACGTATTTTATAAGGTACGAAAGCTTTATTTAAAATAATTTACATATTTACTAAATATTTATTAAAAACAATATCGAGTGCCAATTAGCCACCGCTTTGATATGAAAATAAGTTGCCGGAAGACATCAGTTACGCGGGAAAATCCACGTGTGAGTTATAAAATACAATATACAATTTATGATACATCCTGCGTGGTTCCAACTTCGAATAAGTAGGAGTAGAATGGTATTTTTAAAGTAGAACAAATACAAATGCCATTTTAAAAAAATTGAATGCCATAGACAAAGAAAATCTTTACAGACAATAAAAATATTTTTTATATCGAAAACAAAGGCATTAAAGACTCAATGGAAGTTTTCGGAATTTACCTAAACCGAACGAAAAGCAGGATTAGACGGACTCTATTACGGGTACGGGTCGTAGGGGGAGGGAGGCTAGTAGTAACAATACTTTTTATTCCAAAGAAAATGCTTTAAAACTGACTGAAGTGTTTTGCGTTATCTGCACGGGTATCTAGGAACATTAGTATTTCTATAAGCCGCCTGGCGATGGTCATGTCACTTCTATGCTGACCCATACTGTTTCCCTTCATATCGTGACATACTTCTGCAGACGTATCAGACATAATGCTATTATCAATTGTACCAACTTAATTGTGATTTTTTTGCACCATTCGGTTAATGAGTTATATTGCAAAAAGTTTGGCTTCGGTTTATAATCATCGTCGGCTCACACCGGGGATCGAACCCACTGTGTTAGGAAGCTTACCTGGCTTATGGACTCCATTAACAGATAAAAGATTAACATACTCGTACATAATGGAGATTTATAAGAAGGAGATTGCAGTAAATTATTTATCAGACGAAACTGAGAGTTGTAGTTCTTCAACTAATGAAAATCATCATATACCAGCTACAAATACCAAAGACAAGAGTTGTCATTTGAAATAGGTTTATTTTAAAAAACTGGTAGAAACCAATTGTGATTGTAACAAGTCTTTAAGAACTGTGCATTATCATAAGTCGAAGGTCGATAATTCCATTGCCGTATTTTAATTTTAATATACATCCGCCTAACTGCGTCATTAAAGTAATGAAATTTTACGGCGGTTTTTTGTCATTATTATAAGCAACTGTACAAAGAATGAGATCTAACGGTCTTCCAGAGTATCTGCAAGTTACAGCTTTTCTTATCTTAACATCTAACTGTGCCGTCGCGGTCGGTGGCCTACATTTATCAAGAACTTGCGACTTTATATCCAAAATGGCCGCCAGAAAATCAAAGTTTTTCTCACTACACGTTGTAAGTCAAAGGCAAGTAATTTATTGCTGTATGTTTGATTGGTTGGATTGTATTTGAACTGTTGACAGAATATTCAGAATGTTCAGTATTGTGTACTGTGTGCTGTACTGTTCAGAATTTGAAACACACAGAAATAAATGTTAGAAATCTATCTTCAAATGGTAATTTAATTTTTTTTCACATGCACGTAATGAGTCTACTATAATTATTAAGTAGCACCCTACCTGGTGAGTGATTTGGTGAATGGGTGAATGGTCACACAAAAAAGGAAGTATCGTCCTTCCGGGAATAACACGTTTAAAATTACCTGGAGTGTTATTTACTTTTCTTATTTTTTTGTGTCCAAGCCTATCTAAAATATTTGATTGTTTTTTGTAGCGAACTAATAATACGTCAACAACGATGTAACCTCTGCACACACACATCTGCAAACAAAAGAATATTTTGAGGATATTGTGCGTTGCACGCTGTGAAGGGCAAAATAAAAATTGTACAGCAAAGGGACAATTTCTTCTCATATACATCCTCTTTCCCGCTACTCCTGTTCTTCCCATTTATTTGAATGAGGTAGGACGTGGAAGAGAACTAGAGTTTGGCCGCTAGGATGACTCTAGTACGTCGTTGACCACCTCTATGTTGCTACCGCTCGTTTGCCCCCTTTTATTATAAAAAAAAACACTCGTCTGATGAAGTGCTGAATTACTGCCACTTGATGCTTGGCTTCTGTGTGGTCGTTGAATCGACATCCAGCAGCCCCTACTACTGTTAAATTATCCTATAAATAATTATAAAGACTATGATAAGAATTTTAATTGCGGAGGCTTTCAAAATAAACTTTACAAAAAGCGATTGCACCATAATGAGGTCATCCTTATCAAATCATAAAAGTTACAATCAACTTATCATTTATATATGATTTTTTTATAATAGCTACTAGCGGTCCCCGGCTTCGTCAGCGTGATTTAAAAAAAAAAGAAAAAACAAAATAAGCCTGTATTCATCAGCTACTTTCCTGTGATATTACTGTCAATAAAACAATTTCGCTCTTAGCTTTTTCCCGGCAAATCTTCTGTCCTTTGACGCACTCTATTGCTTTAAAGACGCGCTGGGTTAGGTTTAGTATCTGTGGTGGATGGATACCAGTACAGTAGTCAAATGTCAGTGGACATACAGGATACAATACAGGGATCATACTACGAGTATGTGTCTAATCTAGTAAACTTCAGACATATTACTTTCATATTCTATAAATAGTCGTGTGACCTTATATTCTAAGTGCGATGGGTCAGGGACAACATACAGTAAAATAGCTTTGCTTTGCTGAACAGCTTATTTTTTAAATGATAAGACCACGATATGCCTAAATTATTTTGATAAGCATAATTTACTAGATACAAAATATCTGCGATACAAACAAGATAATTATCGACAGTTAATTAATTAGCATTATTGTTTTATATCTGGTATTGGCACACTTAGTCCTATTTAATATTTGATCAATTCAATTCAATACTAAAAGATACTTTCTTAGAGATCGACTCATAAGAAGAGAACGGAATTAAAATCAAGTCAGCAGTCTCTTTAGGTCAGTCATTTCGATAATTTCAGTCTATCGGGTCTGTGTATAGGATCGTTCGAGCAGGCATGTGATCCCTCGCCCGTGTGCTAGGCGTGCATGATATTTTGTGCGTCTTTCTAGAAGACTAGAGAAACATGTCTTACCACAGAGAAGAAGCTGATTTTACGGCTAGCGTATTCGGTCATGGATACCTCCATGCGTGAAAGAGACCGAGGGTCATCATCTCCTCTACCTTATCCTACTCCAGTAGGGTTAGCGCACCGGGTTTTCGTCCTCCAAAGCATTCTATCATCCGTCATCTCAGTCATCACTCCCTTCTTGATCATGTCACCTTTCGCGCAATCCATCAATCTCTTTCTAGGTCTACCTCTACCGATGTACCCCTCCACATTCATAACTAACATCCTTCTTGTTACATGCGATTCATCCCTTCTCATAACATGCCCATACCACTCTAACCTTTTACTCCTTATTTTCTCAACCACTGGGGCTACTCTCAAACTTCCTCAAATATACTCATTTCGTATCTTATCCAATCTTGTTACCCCACACATCCATCTTAACATTTGCATTTCCGCCACATGTATTCTCCTTTCATCCTTCCCTTTTACTGCCTAACATTCAGATCCATACATCATGACGGGTCTTACGTCGGTTTTGTAAATTTTCCCATTTATGTTAAGATGAATATGCGAAAGAGACCGAGGGTATAAGTGGGTATTCCCGTAGGGAACGGGAGATAGTTCTACAAAACCTCTGCATCTTCCCTCTAGGTACGAGGTATGAGTATGCGTAGCGAAGCATTTCCCTCTTAAAAAAAGGTCTAGTCTAACCTTAAATAGATGGCACTACAGTCGTAACAATTTCCATTTCGTATCATAAATGAGAAAAAGATTTTTTTCCTAGTTAATTAAACACGATAAGAGATAAAGCCAAAGAGACCAAAATAAAAATA